>NC_049235.1:21511918-21811918 GCF_011100685.1 Canis lupus familiaris | reverse complement strand
TTCTATGGTATATATATACCACATCTTCTTTATCCATTTATCTTTTGAAGGACATCATGGCTCCTTTCACAGTTTGGCTATTGTGGACTTTGTTGCTATGAACATTGGAGTGCAGATGTCCCATTGTTTCATTACATCTGTATCTTTGGGGTAGATGCCCAGTAGTGCATTGCTGGATCATAGGGTAGCTCTATTTTTAACTTCCTGAGGACCCTCCATACCATTTTCCAGAGTGACTGTACCAATACTTGCATTCCTACCAATACTGCAAGAGGGTTCCACTTTCTCTACATCTTTCCCAACATTTAGTGTTTCCTGTCTTGTTAATTTTAGCCATTCTCACCGGTGTAAAGTGGTATCTCATTGTGGTTTTAATTTGTATTTCCCTGATGGCAGAGCTTGCCCATTTTCATTTCTCTACTTGCATGTCTTGCCATGAGATTCCACTTTCCATCTCACCTACAACAGTCCTTTCATTCCAAGAAAGGGATTTGTTACCAGTTTGTTCTCTTAACCCCTAAAATGTCAATAGAGCCTTTTCTAAGTCTATTACATCTTAAGACATCTTACATTATATTGAAATACAGCAGATACCCAGTGATTTAAAAAAAATCTGTAACTATCTTAGTGTTTTGAAGACTTCATATTTTGGGGAACTAGAGATGCCATATGTTCTACAATGGTTTTCATTGTATAGAACCTATAATAAACAAAGCCACAAATCTGTGTTATGGATCATATGATAGGAAATAAAAATAACAAGACATCACAATGAGATGAGATATGATATGAGAGTCTGTGTTTGAGTTTTATTCTTCCCATCCACCTTACCCTTTTCTGGAGTGGAAGTAAGTCTTCCTCATGTGGCACTTAGCTGGCCACCTCCCCCCAACACACCTGGTCTACACAACACGTTCTCTGTCTTTAACTCCGTGTTCTTATTATGTCCCATCATTTGGATGTGATTATGATGCCCAGTGTAGAGTACTAGGAAGGACCAATATCTGAAGCATCCGACTTTTATCTGACTGGACTGTTGGGTTTTTCAGGAACTAACCGCAGTAAAAGACAAGACAAATTTTTTCTTTCCTGGTTTTTTTTTTTAAGATTTTATTTATTTATTCATGACAGACAGAGAGAGGGGCAGAGACACAGGCAGAGGGAGAAGCAGGCTCCATGCAGGGAGCCCGACATGGGACTCGATCCCAGGTCTCCAGAATCACACCGCAGGCTAAAGGTGGCGCTAAACCGCCGGGCCACCGGGGCTGCCCTCTTTCCTGGTTTTCAATGTTGGTATTTTGTCTTTTCGAGTCAACCCTACCCAGAAGCCTTAAAGCTATTCTATTTTCTTCTCAACGTTTAGAATTTTTGAAGTTTTGCCATTCATGGATAAATCATCAAACCATTCTGAAGTGTGTGTGTGTGTGTGTGGAGAGAGAGAGAGAGAGAGAGGAAAAGAGAGTAAAGTAGGGCTTTTTGTCTTCCTATAGCTAGTTTTCTCAGCATATTGGAGTGACTAGTCCACTCTTTTCATTGGTCTTTCCATTGTCAGCCCTGTCATAAATGAAGTTTCCATATTGGGTGAGTCTCTTCCTAGACATCCTATTCTGTTCTGTCAGTTTTCCCAAAGTAACAATACCACCTTACCTTATTAATCAGTGCTCTGGAATAAGTTTGTATCTGGCAAAGCAAATCCCTTCACTTTGTTCTACTAGTTCTTCAGGAGTATCTTGGCTATTCTTAGTTCTTTGTTCTTCTAAATGTGTTTTAGAATCAACTTTTCAATTAAAAAACTGTCTGCTGTAATTACATTAATATCAGACAAAATTATAAGGAAAATGCCTTACTTATTTTGTAAAATTTGAATTCTTATAACTCAGCATTACTTATATCTTACGCATTTTATAGCTTCTATATTCTTGATGACATAAGTACATATCTGTTGATGATGAAATAGAGAAAATTCAAGGACAAAGTTAATTTGACCATCTTTGTACTACATTGGCTTTATTTGCTTTTTTCCTACCTGATTGGCTCATGTGATCCTTTTCTAGATCATTTATGTATTTGTGTCATTTAGGATTCTATGTTAGTCAAGGTTCAATGCAGTAAAGAAAGACCACTTTCGGTATTTATAACCGGAAGAATTTAATAGAAAAAATGAGTTCTTATAAAATCATTGGAAGTGTGGAAGGATCAGACTGTACTCTGGGTCTCTAGAAGTGATGGCAGGATAATAAAGAGCCTACCAAACAGCTACTACCACTGAGGCACCACTGGAGCCATGCCTAAGTTAAGAAAGCTAAGCTACCATTCTGCTGCCACTGCTGCCAGCATTTCTGGGTACCCAAGATATTACAGCACAGGGATTGGGAGATCAGAGCAAGTAGCTGCTGCTGCTGCTGCTGCCACCACCCCCAACTTCTCATCACCAAGGAAGCTAGAGAGTGGACAGTGGGACACTGCTGCAGAGAAATCTCAGATTTTCACAGCCATGTTTATCAACAAAGATTGCCATAAAAGAACAGGAAAATGGCCTCTGCTTCACTTCAGATGCTCACACTCATTCCCCATTCTGCTTTCATCCCCTATGATGATGGAATTACTGCCCCAGTTCTTTACTCTCTCTCTCTCTGGGGTCTCCTATTTCCCCATTCCAGTAGTGCCCAGGCTATGTGACTTCCTTTTTTTTATGTGACTTCCTTTAACCAATGAGATGTTTACAGATGTCACGGGCATTTAGGCTTGGAGTTGTTGGTGCAGTGGAACTTGTTCTCCCTCATGCCTGTTTTTGCCTTGAGGGGACTATGCCTCAACTAGCCAGCTGTTCTGAGAAAGATGGGGAGAATAGCCCCCTGGCTGACCTACAGACCTGCATCTTAAAGCTGAGAAGCCCAGTCGGTCACATCTAGCCTATCACAACTGATCTTCCCTTGATTTGCATATGCATGAGCAAACCCTACAGAAACCAGCAGAGTTGACCCACAAACATATAGCAAATACATATTTATTGTTGCATGCCACTGAGACTTTATTTTGTTTTATCTGATGTCAGTATAGCAGTGGCTAATGAGATTCACTTCTAATTCCCTCCCTTTCTTTTTCTCTCCTTGTTTTTCTCCATCTTCTTCATCCTTGAAAAGTCTCCCTCCTCAGGTGGTGCTGGTCCAGGAGATGTATCAACTGTCTACTAGTTAGTAACACAAATCCTGGGTAATCTAGTTTGAAGTTTATCTCAATAAAGGAAAGAATTTGAGTAGGCTACTCTTGCTAGCAATGCCTCTTCTCTAACAGGAATTTTTAAAATGTTTTTATTATTCACTTATATATATCACTATCAATGTAACTTTCACTATACCACCATGTATGACAAATTAAGTCATATAGTAAAAATGGTATTGAGGGTAACTGACTTGTAAACTATTCATATCCCATATTATAGGATTTTCCAGGAGATAATCAAGTGAGAGGAATCTCAAAGGATCCACACCCCTTCCCCCCCACCCTACATACAATATAGGACATCTTTTCTTCTCCTTGATCTCTTGTTTGTTCTGTTATTTTCTCTTTTTTTCCGCCAGCCTATTAAGGAGCAGTTTGCCAGGCACAGAGTTACTGTTCCCTTTTCTCCCTTACCATGTAAATGTCAGCTGAAAATATGCCAAGTTCCAGATACAATATAATCATAATACTACCACTGTGCCTCTGGATTAATTAATCATAATGAATGAAATTTTTCTTGATTTTATATGCCAAGCCTGGAAGCATAATTCAATTTCATCTTTGACTTCTGTAGCCTGAAGCAACCACTTAAACTCAGCTGTCATAAAGCTTTTGGAAGGAGATCAAAAAACATTAAATAAATTTTTAAAAAGATCCAAGTCACAAAAAGGCATAAGAGGATGTAGAAAAATATTCTTTAACTATCTCAAAGAAGGGCATACATGTATGCATAAAAGAAGGGCACAATAAAATTTTGTTTGTTTCCAAATATGAGGATAAAACATGATGACACTGCCTTAAAAAAACTTGGGTTTTCTTTCGTCCAAACCATCTGGAAATAGTGTTAGATATAAGCAAAACACACATTGGAACACTGAATAGGAATACTGAAAGCCTCAATGAAAACTAATTTAAAATGTATCAGAACTTGTTTTCACTTTGAGAACGAGTAAATCATTATGAAGCCTCTTCGTTACTCCTTTCATACAACTGTAACATGGACTTCTTGTTCTGTTTGTTCCTAATGCAAGTCCCATCCCCTTGGAGGCCTTCTATACATGAAGTCAAATTGCCTGTGGTTTAATTTATAATACATAATATTATTTTCATTCACTGTGAAAATAAGGATGACCATAAAGAAAAATAGAAGATTCCTCTGTAATCCCAGCACTTAGAGCTATTCCCAGCTAATGTTTTGGTGTATGTAATTTAATTCTTTGTTCCCTGAGTTATGTGTGTGTGTCTGGTCTGTGTGTAACAAAATCAGGTCATGTAATGCACACCCAATATATGTTTAACAAGGTAGCAGGAACATCCTTCCCTGTCATAAGGTTCAACTTCCTCCTTTTAATGGCAACCTATTTCAATGATGTTTCATAGGGCTCCAAACTGAGATATGCTCAGAAAGAAATAAATGATATTGATGGACATTTAGCAAAAAAGAGTACTGGGATGAATGCAGTTTGTGCTTACACTTTGAGAATATATCTTGGATCTCCAATATTCTTTGAATGACAACTAAAATCTTAAACTTCAAGCTCATTCACTATGATTACAAGTCCCTGAACACTAGAAATTAGTAAGCTTCATATTTCCGGGAAAATAGTTCTACTCTGAAGAGGCTTTTTCTGTATCCTCTGAGGATGGTATTTCTGCATTCTTTGCCACTTCACTGGTGACACAAGTTAGACACAGCTTTCAGTATTACTCAAAGCATCCACCCGATCCCAGGCATCTACTCCATTGTAACATGACAGAAGCCAAGAGATTTAAATGAACATCTCCATGCTTCTTAGCAGCAAAGAACTGGGGAGAGGCAGTAATAAAGCAGCTGACAATACACAGAAAGCATATTGAACAGTCAACACCTTTTATTCATCCATAGAATGATTCCTGGGCGGGATTAGTAGGAGGAGACAAGAGGGAGTGCATGCAAGTTTAAATCTTGCACAACAAAAGAGATGATGCAAAGAAGCATGAGCAAGAAGGGATGGGAATAATTATTTGATCAGAATGATGAAAATATAACACAAAAGCCACAGGAATCTATTAGAGTTGAAGGGGGGAAAGTGTGAAAGAACCAAATGAGTTACATTACAGGAATAGGGCTCAATCCAGAGATTAGAGATGCTTTGGTGGTGAGTGGGGACCCCCAGTGAAGCAAATCCACTTAATCTTTGATTACCACCTCTAGCCACAGTGGAATAACTGTGGATTTAATTTTAGGTTGAATCTACAACTTGAGGAAAAGTATTTGTTTTGAATTTTCACCCCATACAGATTTTTAATAATCATTTTACAAAATAGTGTCAACCCTGCTTAAATCCTTTCACCATTGATGCTAGCACACAAAATACTGTATATAGAAGATATTTACTAATACTTTTTTAAAAATGAAAATCTAAACATCAGACTAGTTATAGCTACATATGTGCCCAATTTTTCAAGGAAAAAAAAATCCTATTGGTTTGTAAATTGGGAAACAACCATTGTGATATTTCCCACCCTTCTACCCCAAAGTAGCTGTGAACCAATTCATTGTTCATTTGATGTAGTAATTTTCACCATACAGAATCCTGTGGAAATCTGGAACTGATTCCCAGTGATACCCATTACTCCGTGAAACTATAAAACAAGTCCCAAAGAACAGCATCAAGGACTAGAAAAGCCTTCCTCTGCCTCAGGATGAGATTATGTACTTGTACTGAGGTTTCAATCCATTTCCAACAGAAAATAGCAGCCAACAGTGCTGATAACTGACTAGCTAACTACCCCTACATGGGGTCTTTTTGCTACAGCACTTTTGTAGGCATTTCTGGGACATCATACTCATAATTAAATGGAAAACCTAGGAAAATACTTTTCCCCATGGTGAATGCTTGGTAGCAATTCTGGCCCTGTGATTCCACAAGACTTGGCAACAAGGTCCACTGACAAACCCGTTTCTGGTCTCATACACAGTTTCAGGGGCCACCTCTCCTTCTCCAAGAATAAATAAACTCTTTTCAGAGTTTCCAGAGAACTGGATTTTTTTATTCTACCTCACTTGAAATGGAATTTCAGTTTAAGGACAGGTGCCATAGTATAAGTTTTCCAGCCACAGTGATTGGCATGGACCCACTTAGTTACAATGTACTCATTGTGATTACTCAGTGATGGTATGTCTTACATGTGATGCCTCCCTTCAGCATCCCCTTCTCTGCCCATCCTGGGAAAAGCAATGCTTGTTAGATGCTAGATAAGCCATTCTTTACTGTTTCTGTCAGATATCATTCATTGGGGGGCACTAATGTGGCCTGCGGAGATATGGTGAATTGCCTGTTTCATGGCACTAATCTGAAAGCATCCTTGAATTCAATTCAATAGTCTGACTGCCAGACGGCTCTTGAAACCATGTAAGAAAAAAGAAAGAATGGGATTCTTATCTGAGAAGTGCTCTACTGTAAAACTATGAGCATAAGGTGCTGACTGACTGACCAACTGATTAGTAGGTGGATTATGTTAAAACCTGAATAGCAGAAATAAGATTTATTGGGAGGAAAAAGAAAATGGCTTTATTTATTAAAATTTGTCTACTTGCATGCTTTCTAATTTAAGAGATTTTTTCCATTTTTGTTAAAAAGATAGATGATTTTATCCCAAGCAAAACTATAAAGTGGTTGAATTTATCTCTGTCATTCATTCCCTTTCCACCCACTTTCTTGCTCAGAGAAGTCACTTGTCCACATTATGTTCCTTGTGGTTCTCCCACTTTATTTTATACTTTGTTAACTGGGCCTCCTCCCAGTTAAATATCATTTCAGGGGAAAATCTAATGCTTTCACTCACACATGATGTATAAGATCATTAGAAAGTGAGCTTTACAAGGGTCAAAGAGTGTTTTGACTATTCTATTTATTCGCACAACCCAAGCACCTAAAATGGACCTGATACTCAGTAGATACTCAGTAAATACTTGTTGTTCAGTGATAATGGCCCAATACCTTTCCTGATCCAAAGGTAAAAGTAGTTTTATTATGTATTCTTGTGTGTGTGTGTGTGTGTGTGTGTGTGTGTGTAAGGAAGAAAGAGAGACCACTGGCTATAGAAGTTGAAGGCTTAAAATACTTTGAATCTCTTAGCTTTAGAGGTAAAAGTAATGTGTACAAGATAAGACTGTGGGGATTTTCTCTTCTATAGCCTAACCTATTATTTTACTCTTGAGAGGGAAGGGAGCACTGCCTCAGGATACCTCTGTGAGGAGGTGAGGCCACATTATAAGAAGCTATATGGCAACCATTCTGTGGCCTGTTCACACTCAATAAAAAGACTGTGCCTGAAATTATGTCGAAGGCTGAACTCAACCATGACCCAGTGGAGCCAAAAGTCTGACACAAGTCACTTAGAGGATAAAAAGTTTTCTGGGAAGATTCTTTGGTACCACCTAGAACTTTCATTTCTGACATTGCCTAAATCTTCTTAGTTTCTGACTCAATTTTCCCCTGAGGTTTGAGTTTCGAGAACATCAGACAGAGCTCATGGTTTATCTCCCATGATTCCCTTTTCCCCTCTCATGTCTCTACTTCCTGAATTACAAATGTAACCTGACCCTGGTCATGCAAGTGTGATGCTGTGTAACATATTCTAAGGCTTTCGTTCTGCTCCCACTTGGTGTAGAGGGCAGCAGGTAGGTGTAGTAATGTGGTCCTTTTATCTCTAATTCCTGAGGAAAGGATACTCAAAATACCTTAAAACTTTATTTTCTTATAATTATTTGTAAGGTGATCAAATGTAAAAGAAAAGTATGTAAATAACAACTACTATAGTAAAAGTTAAAACGATAGAAAAATTTAAGAAAGACTTTTAAGAATTATTCATAACTTGTCAACTCTTCTGCAAAATCTTCCCCAAACCCCAAAGTTCAGTGTGGATTCTGTTTACCCAGCATCACTTTTCTTGGTGAAAGAACAATTCTTGACTCTTAGGGGAACTCTCCTTCCCCTACAAAAGACTCATGAATAATGCACATAGGTTTGAAACTATGTAACACTGTGTGTCAACTATATGTCAATGGAAAAAATACACATAGGCACTGCTCTGGTCCCTCACATGATTCTGGCAAACCTCAACACAGAATTTTCCAAGATTCTATTTGCTTAGTATTTAGTCTAACTCCATATGAACATCTCTTTGAGCTGTGGGCTTGTTTTATCTTTCCTTTCTTAGTGCTTAGTACAGTAGTTGGCACACAGTAGGTACTCAATAAACATTTGATAAATAAATGAACAGATTCTGAAAAGATGGTGTGATATTGTTGAGTTACACGGAGAAAGAAGAATTATTTCATTTTTAATTTTCCTTTATCTTTTTTGGCAAGGAGAATGATTTCCAAACAAAGTGAAGGATGTAACTGACAGAGCAGTGTTTCTTAAAATGTGGTAAGCAGTATCACCATCACCTGCGAGCTTGTTAGAAATAAAAATTCTCAGGCCCCATCTCAGACCCATTGAATCAAGAAACTCCAAAGATGATTCTGATAATGCTAAAGTTTGAGGACCACCAGTCTAGAAAAATAAAAGCAGTAAGATAATAGAATACAGCACCACTGCATTTTAATGAATAAATATGTCTATGCCTAAATACTTTATACTCCAGGGTGCTAAAGAACTGCAGGAGTGGTTTTCAAGTCAACATTAATTCTCTTGGGGACATCATAGAAAATAACTGAAAGTCCTAAAGGGTCTTGATTTTAAAAGAAGGGTAAAGAAGATAATTTTTGGAAATTGCCTAAAATATGAAGTTGATTTCTAGTAAAATTTTAGAGTTGTTTGTAAACAGATGATGTATGAGCATTTTGAAAATGATACAGGGATCTTAGTGCCTAGAAGCCCAGTAGAAAACTAAGAAGGTGAAATTTAATAGGGTCATTTGTAAATAGAATTTGAAGACAACATGGCTTAGTAACAAATGAAAAATATCAGGTAACAGATAAAGACATTAGTCATTTTGCCTCCTATTATCAATTCTCTATGGAAACTATCCCTTCTCAATCTTACTCCATGTGGTTCAGGTGGGGCTGAATCCACCACTCAATTTTGGAAATAGGCCAAGACTCAGGTCTGGTCCACCAGAACATTCTAGTCTCCTAGCCAGTATTTTGGGTTCAGAGATAGACACATGAGCCAGTGGTAATTAGGTTGGGATTTTTACTTTAAAGTTTTTTAAAAAATATTTTATTTATTTATTCATGAGAGATACAGAGAGAAGCAGATTTCCTGTGAGGAGCCCAATGTGGGACTCTATTCCAGGACCTGGGGATCACTACCTGAGCCAAAGGCAGATGCTTAACCATTGAGCCACCCAGGTGCCGCCTAGGCTGGGATTTTTAATATTCGCCATGCTCTGTTATTAGTTGTATCAGCTCATCTAAAAAAGTGGCAGAAGTTTTTGAGCTCATTTCCTAATAAAACTATCCCTTAGCTTTTTTTAGAGACAAATATACTTGACTCTAAGTGTAGAGGAAGAAAAATATTGGGAGGTCTCTGTGTGTTGTGTGTGTGTGTGATAGAGAAAGACAGAGAAAAAAAGAGAGAAAGAAAATCACTTATGCCATCACATGAACACTTGAAACCAGACATGTCTGAAATCTCTCCCTGGATATTCACTTATATACAAAGCCACCATACAACTACACAGGATGTATACTGCATAGCCTACACAATTATATGTGGAAATCTCATTTATATACACAAATAAATTGTCTTTTTTTCTTTGACAATATTCAAAGTTCCATATGTCTCAGAAATGAAACCCATTACAATGTCTTGCTAAGAAGCATCTGCCTAAGAATCATCTTACTCTGTACACATTGAGGTCCATAAAAACAAAATAGAAACCATGCAAATTGGAATCTAGTCATTTTTAGGAGTTTTGTCTTTACATTGAGTTAGGTCAAATTTTGGAGCAAAACTTCTCCAATCTCCTTCCTCTAATCCTCATACTTCCCCACCTCTGCATGAGGAGGAGGGCATCAAAATAATTAAATAATTCTTTGGAGAAAATTTTCAGAGAGCAAGGCAAAAAGTTAAGTGCTTATCCTAGTTACCTCCTCTGAAAGATTCAGAAGTTGAATGCTATTCACATTTATAGATCTGAAAAGAAGAGAGTGGAGAGAGATGAGGGGGCCTACTCATCTGACATTTAAGTCAACTTCAAGTTTAGAGAGGATATCTGAAGATTTAAAATAAGTGGGTCTTTTTTTTTTTTTTAAAGATTTATTTATTTATTTGTGATAGACATAGAGAGAGAGAGAGGCAGAGACACAGGCAGAGGGAAAGCAGGCTCCATGCCGGAGCCCTGACACGGGACTCGATCTTGAGATTCTAGGATCACACCCTGGGCCAAAGGCAGGCACTAAACCACTGAGCCACCCAGGGATTTCGAAATAAGTGGGTCTTAAGCTTCAGTACATAACAGCTTAGAGGACATTGTGATTTGGTCAGTCATCTAAGTGACTAGTCCTACCCTAGGGAGAGACAGAAGTGAGAGAAACAAAAAAGCAGTACCATCTACCTGATAAACTTTATTTTCTCTCTCTCTCTCTCTCTCTCAACCGCTTTCTTTTTAGAGAGTGCATGTGCTACACAAGCAGGCAGGAGGTGGGAGTGGGCAGAGAGAGAAGAAGAGAGAATCTTTTCTTTTTGTTTTTTTTCTTTTTTTTGTTTTTTTTTTTTTTTGTTTTTTTGTTTTTTTTTTTTTTGGAAAAGACAGTCTTAAGCAGACTGCATACCCAGAATGGAGCCCAACTCCAGGCTTGATCTGACAGCCCTGAGACCATGGTCTGAGCTGAAATCAAGAGTTGGATGTTTAACTGAGCCACCCAAGTGCCCCCTATCCCTTCTCATTCTTAATCTAATTAATTTCCTCTTTCCACCAAAATACCACCAAGTGGACTTTTTAGGGCTCTCATTACTTTAATGAATTTACAAGCAAACTTCTGAGATTACTATTCCCAATTTTGAGTAAGTAACTCCAAAGATGTTCATCTTAGTATCTGTCCTGCCAACAAGTGCCATATCCACAATAAAAACTCAATAAATGTGTGACAGATGAAGGAAAACACTTTCCATTTGGCTAAATAGCCTCTGAAAGCACCAATGATTTCTTGAAACATTTTAACAATCATCCCCATTTTTCTTATTTTTACAACCTTAATACATTTATTTCATTGAAAAGCTAGTTAGCTTTGGGGAGTTTAGGCCCCAGTACGTTACAGAACAGGAATGATCTATCTCTGCCAGATATAGAAAGGACTCGGATTCAGGGGTTTGCAGTTACAAATGAATACAAGCCTCTTGGTGTTGAAATGCATTTCTACTTGGCAAATCATTGCTTCTTGTTTTTAGAATAAAAGTTTCTTTAAAAGGCTCAAAAGCTTCTTTGACATCAACCAACTTATAAAAAAAACACCATTTTGATTATTTAAATTTAAAAGAATCAAAAACACATGGGTTAAATTTCCCTTAAAATAAATATGGTTTTTAAAATGAGAGGAAAAGGTGCTTGGCAAAAAGCAGCTTGGGTTTTATTGAACTCAAAACTTTTCAAAAATGGTTTAAACTGCTTGATGAGCCCAAACCATGGTTATTTAAATCATGATTTTTAAAAACTGAAAGCCAAAAATATGTTTAATAAAAATACTCAAATTTTGACCTTCTATAAATATTGCTAATAAACGACTTTTAAGAAAGTTCATACAATTTACTTAATGGATTACACAGACCTACAGAATTCTTTGAAATTGTGACCCAAGAATATTACATATGGCTTAATACCTTCAGACCTGTTCTTTTCTGTGAGCTATAGATTATCTTTAGTCTCTTTAAAGCATGGCAACATGCATTATTATTAGAAACATCCCCAAATTCAACACTTTGTGAAGCTGTTTGGAAGGACCTATTAGTTGTTATGTTTTGTTGTCATCTATTTTGTTTAAAAATAATTGGTAATTAATCCAAATTGCTTGGCTGATACCATCCAATTCTCTTTATCCTTCACCACTGTTCCCTTCTCATCCTGTTTCTCCCCCTCAACAAAAGAATTTCTAAGAATATTTTCTCTAGGAAAATAACAACGGTGTTAGTTTCATAGATTCATCGTAACTCAGGGAGAAAAAATGCCTCTGTTTTCTATGATTAGTGCCATTATCAGTCATTTATTTGTCCAAACCTAATTAAATAAATATATACTATTTGTTCTATTGGGTTAAGCCTAATGGTGGTACAAAGATAGGTATTCAATACTTCACAGGG
This sequence comes from Canis lupus familiaris, assembly GCF_011100685.1. Taxonomy (NCBI): domain Eukaryota; kingdom Metazoa; phylum Chordata; class Mammalia; order Carnivora; family Canidae; genus Canis; species Canis lupus. The sequence continues at coordinate 21,799,406 of NC_049235.1, read as the reverse complement.
GGTCCTAAGTGAAATTTGAATTGACCATAGGGTCTCAAAAATGGCAAAAAGTTAATCTGGAAGTAGACTCAGATTTATGGTCTTCTACCTCCCTATCTTTCCCTGCCTCTCCTCCTCCAAGTTGAGGTTATTGTTGAGGAGAAAAGCCTTTTTAAAATTTGACACATGTATCCATAGAGCTGGCCAACATGAGCCCCATTTCACAGAAAGCATCACTATATATGATGTATGTGGGGGTGGAGCTATAATGTATATGTGTGTTGGGGGCAGTGTAAAATGTATAGTGTGTGTGTGTGTGTGTGTGTGTGTGTGTTGGCTTAACTTATGTTGCAATAACAAGAAATCTTAAAATCTTAGTGATCTAGCAAAAAAAAAAAAAAAGTTTATCTCTTGCTTCTACTATTCATCTGTCACTGGCCACCTGTGACTCTGTGCTTTATTTTCTTTGTTCCAGGATCCCAACTGAAAAAACAGTTCCCCATCTGGGACATCACATAGTCTGTGGCAGAGGAAAAGAAAGAGAACAAAGCCACATAATGGCTTTTAAAGCTTTTGCTCAGATATGACACATACATTTTCACCCATGTTTCATGTTGGTCAAAGTAAGTTATTTGATCAGATTTGACATAAATCTCCATAAGAAGGGGGTATTTTAAATAATGATATACCTACTAGTTATGCTATCATAGTTAAAATATGACCAAAGGTATATCTTAGGTCTGTTCTTCAAAGGATTTGCAAATTCATATCTCAAAACTCTATCAAAACTCCTTTTAGGGTTAAGTCAATGAGGTGCTATGGAGCTGGTTACTGGATACTTTTATGCAGGAAAGGATTTCTTCTTGTACTGCTGCTTTTGCACTAGTATCTTAATTGTTTCATAGAACAATGTTGCTGTATGAGATTTTTCTATTTGTCATCTCCAGTATCCTATCTTAACATTAATTTTTCCCTTAAGAAGCTTAAATTTAATTAATTTAGTCAATAAAACCCTAGATTAAAATACCTCTATTTTTCCAACGTTGCTAACTTAAATTTTCTCAAGAATCCTTATTATGCCAAACTGAACTTATTTTATGTTTCCACTATTCTTTAGATACTTCTATGAGGTTGCTTTTCTAAAGCAATGAAAAGTATTCTTTTTTCCCCCCTTTTCCCACAACTCAGCAAGGTTTAACTGATTTTATTCATTTGCCTTGAAAATTAAAAAAAACTCATCTTTTGGCTTAAACCCAGCCTGGAAAATTTTGGCCCCAAAGGAATATTTTGGAAGACAGTTGTATAAACAAACAAAAAAAGAACTTGGATTAGAAAGGCTTTTCATATTTAGCTACGATAAGTCCAGCTAATTTAGGGCCATACACATAAAACATTAGTTTGTTCTTAGTGATGATAATAATAAAAATAGTTAACAATATATATAATAATAATAATAAAGTAGCTTTTATTGCACTTACTGGTTATATTATTTAACTTATATATATAACTTACTGGTTATATTATCTCATTTAATCCTCATCAATCATATGAGGTACCATTATTATCCCTATTTTACAAAAAAGAAAATCAAAGATTTGAGAGATCAAAAGATGCAACCAAATTTGCACAGTGAAAGAAACCACCAACAAAATGAAAAGGCAACCTACTGAACAGGAAAAGATATTTACAAACGATATATCCTATAAGGGGTTAATATCTGAAATATATAAAAAACTTATATAGCTCAATACGTGCACAAACACACAAAAATCCCTCAATTAGTCCAATTGAAAAATGAGCAGAGGACCTGAATGAAAAATTTTCCAAAGAAGATGTACAGATGGCAAACAGACACATGAAAAGATGCTCAACATCACTAATCATAAAGGAAATATAAATCAAAACTATAATGAGATATCACCTTGTATGTGTAAGAATGACTAGAAACAAAAAGACAAGAAATAACAAGTGTTGTTGAGGATGTGGAAAAAGGAACCCTCATGCTCTGTTGGTGAGAATGCAAATTAGTGTAGCCACTGTGGAGAACAATATGTAGGTTCCTCAAAAAAAAAAAAAAAAATAGGGATCCCTGGGTGGCGCAGCGGTTTGGCGCCTGCCTTTGGCCCAGGGCGCGATCCTGGAGACTCGGGATCGAATCCCACATCAGGCTCCCGGTGCATGGAGCCTGCTTCTCCCTCTGCCTGTGTCTCTGCCTCTCTCTCTTTCTCTCTCTGTGACTATCATAAATAAATAAAAATTAAAAAAAAATAGAAATACCATATGATCCAGTAACTCCCACTACCAAGCATTTACCCAAAGAAAATTAAAGCACTAATTCAAAAAGGTATATACATCCCTATGCTTGCTACAGCATTATTTACAATAGCCAAGATATGGAAGTAACCTGTATTCACTGAGAGATGAATGGATAAAGAAGATGTAAGATATATACATATGTGTGCGTGTGTGTGTGTGTGTGTGTGTGTGTGTGTATATATATATATATATATATATATATATATAGGAATATTTAAGCAGAAATGGACCTATGAATACTGAAAACAAAATGATGGTTGCCAGAGGGCAGAAGTATGGAGGATGGGCAAAATGGGCAAAGGGGAGTGGGAGATACAGGCTTCCAGTTTTGGAATGAATAAGTCATGGTGATTAAAGGTACAGCATATGAAATATAGTCAATAGTATTGTAATAGGATTATATGATGACAGATGGTAGCTACATTTGTGGTGAGCAGAGCATAACATAGGTTTATTGAATCACTATGTTGTATACCTGAAACTAATGTAACATTGTGTATGAACAATGTATTTCAGTAAAAAATAAATAGAATAAAATAAACTTTCCAACTGCCTACCAGTTGATTTATAATGTAATAGTAGGAAAACCGCTTCTAAAAAACAAAGATAGTGACTTGTATTTTTTTTAAGATTTTATTTATTTATTCATGAAAGACACAGAGAGAGGCAAAGACAGGTAGAGGGAGAAGCAGGCTCCTTGCAAGGAGTCCAATTTGGGACTTGATCCAAGGACCCTAGGATATGCTCCTAGCCAAAGGCAGATGTTCAACCACTGAGCCACCCAGCGTCCCATGACTTGTATTTAAAAAAAAAAAAAAAAAAAAAAAAAAACAGAGAGAAATGCTACCAAGATCTCAAAATGAGTATATGGCTGAATAGGGTTAACTAACTCTAGAATCTAAAGCTAACTCCTATCCCAGTGGTTCTCAAGAGTGATCTCCTGGAGCAGTGCCACCGCTGCTGCAGCAGCAATAACACCTGGGAACCTGCTAGAAATCCACATTCTTGGCCTCAACAACTGACCCAGCAATCAGGAATTCTAGGGGTTGGTTCAACAATCTGTGGTCTAACAATACAAACCCAGAGGTAATTCTGAAAGTTTGATACACACTATATTCTATGCTTCCTCAAACAACACATTTTACCAAAAACTTTGTCTTTCATCTTTTCACTTTATTATTGAGGTATACATACAGTAGAGAATATAAAGTACACAGTCTCCTGATTTTGGCATGTCTGGGAAATTTTTGTTTGCCAGTTTCTGTGAATGTTATGTTGTTTAGTGTTGTATTCTGTTGCCTTTCTTTAGGTAGTGTTTAATTAGTTCTGGTAGATTGTTAAATTGGTTGCATTTTATTTTAGTTTGATCTTTATGAGACTTGCTTTAACAATTTTTAGTGGGTCTACAGTAGCTGTTACTCTAGGGATAGTTTAGCCCCACCATAAAACAGATGACCCTTCCAGGATCTCTACTGAATATTCCAATTAACTAGTGAGGAATCTCCAGTTTGGTTGGTGGGAATTCAAACAATGCCAAGTCCTGTATGAATTCTCAGAAGTTTAGCTCAAGACTCTGTTGCTATTTTCCTGAGCTCAAAGAGTTCTATCCTATGTGTGCAGATCTTAGTGTTAAGCAAAAACCCAAGGGGAAGTCTATATAGATTTCTGAAGCTTTCTTTGTTTAGCTGCCTCTCTTCTGGAATTCTCCCCTGCAACTTCCAGCCACCTCATATTCTCTGAACTCTCATCTCTACGTCTTCAATTCAGGAAAATTGCTGTGTTCTCTTTGACAACCTTCGTCCTATTCTACAATTCAAAATGTGCTTCAAAGCAGTAAACTGAGGTGATCATATAGCTCAGTTTATTTTCCTTCTCTTGGGGACCACAATCTTGTAACTGTCTGTTGTTTAGTGTCTGAAAAAATTAATGTTCATGTTATTTTGTAGAATCTTCCAAGTGGTTTATTATTTTTATTTTTCTTCTTTTTTTTTCCACATGGTTTGATTGAAAAAGTAAATCTAGCCTGTGACTCCTTCATGAACAGTAACAGAATTTCACCATGCATTTTTAGAAAGGCACTGACAAGCTGATTACAAAACTTATAAAAGCAAAGGATAAGGATAGTTGATACAATTTTGAAATATAACAAAGGTGGAAGACTTATACCACCCCATTTCAAGTTGGACTATAAAGCTACAATGTGGTATTAGGAAGAGAATAGTTCATGCATTCTCAATGGGAGTAATATCACCCCCAAGGAGGTGGAAATTGGTTCTTGGAATAAAATATTCTTATTCTTTTCACATATAAAGTACATGTATACCTACAGTACATAAATTAATTAATACACCATATGTATCTGATATTAAAAGTTCATGGGGGGAAGGTGTGATTAGGGATAAAAATGTCTAGGAAGACTTGTTAGGGGAATAATAATAAAAATATTAACAAACACTGAAGTAGACAATTAGATAAACAGAAGAGAAGAGAAAGTCCAGAAATGGACTCACTTCAGGTAGTCAATTGAATCTAGTCAAGCCACCAATGAGGAAAGTTTTTTTTTTTAAGATTTTATTTATTTATTCATGAGAGACACACAGAGAGAGAGGCAGAGACACAGGCAGAGGGAGAAGCGGGCCCCATGCAGGGAGCCGGATGCAGGACTCGATTCCCAGACTCCAGGATCACACCCTGGGCCAAAGGGAGGAGCTCAACCACTGAGCCACCCAGGCGTCCCAGAAAAGTCTTTTTAACAAATAGTGAACTAGATATTAATAAGGATGAAAATGAACCTCAACTTCTATCTTATTCCACTCACAAAAACACACTCACAATCATTCATGGTTCAAAATATACAACTTGGAAAACTAAAGTTTCTTTAAGAAAAGAATGGAGAATATCTTCACAAATTTGGGAAGATAAAAACAAAGATTTTTTTTAGAACACAAAAGTACTAACCTTAAAAAATATATTGATAAGTTAAATGCTTCACCTCCATTTAGAAAGGCCAAAAAACAAGTTAGAGAGTGGGAGAAACATCTGCAACATATATATCTGATGAAGGAATCATATGCAGAACATACAAAGAATGCCTACAAAAACAACAATTAAAAGAACAATAACAATTAAAAATTAAGCAAAAGACAATGACTTAAGTAAAAAGGTAAATATAATAAGAACAAGAGAAGATGCTCAATAGCATGAGTAATCATGAAATCTAACAAGACACTCTTTACCTTCACTAGAATTGTTAAAACAAAAATGATTGATAGTACCAAATGCAGGCAAATGTGTGGAGCAACTAGGGGTCTCATGTATTGCTCTTGGAAGTGTAAAATGGCACAAGCTCTTTGGAAAACTGGTTTTCAGTTACTTATAAAGTTAAGCATACATTTACACTATGACCCAGCAATTTCACTCAGGTATTTATCCAAAAACAATGAATACAAATGTTTACAGTAGTTTCTCAACTGAGGGTGAGTGTTGATACTCCCACGCCCCCCAGTCAACGAACACTGGCAATATCTGGAGACATTTTTTATTGCTACTCCTGGGGAGTACTAGCATCTAGTAGGTAGAAGCCAGGGTCCTGCTAAAAACCTTATAATACACAAGGCAATCCCCCCCAAAAAAAGATATTCTACACTTTAAGTCAAGAGTTCTGAGGCTGAGAAACTATAGTCTACACAAAAAAGTTGAAAATGAATGTGGTTTTTGTTTTAATGAATGTTTAAATAGCCTTATTCTGGGACTTGTGGGTAGCTCAGTGGTTGAGCATCTGCCTTCGGCTCAGGGCATGATCCTGGAGTGCTGGGATCAAGTCCTGCATTGGGATCCTGCAAGGAACCTGCTTCTCCCCTGCCTATGTCTCTGCCTCTCTATGTCTCTCATGAATAAAGAAATAAAAACTCTTTAAAAATATAAATAAATAGTACTATTCTTAGAAGACCCTAGCTGGAAAATTCCAAATATCCACCAGCGAGTGACTGGATAAGTAAATTGTGAATGTAAATGTACAAAGAGCAATCTATAATATAAAGAAGCAAGCTACTAATATATGTAATAATGCGGATGAATTTAAAAAACATTTGGGGGGGGAAACAAGACATAAAAGAGTATGTCTATTTGATTCCATATATATGAGTGTCTAGGAAAGAGAAAACAGGGAACAGATCAGCAGTTTCCTAAAACTCAGGCAGAGAGTGGTGACTGTAGGTAGAGTAGCAGGGGAGACCTTTTGGGAATGATAAAAAATGTTTTATATCTCAATTGTGGTAGTAAATACAATAGAGTCTACTTTTTTCAAATTTATTTAAGTATACATTTAAAATGTGTGCATCTTATTGCACGTTAATTTTGGCTCAATAAAGTTGATTTTTAAAAAATAGTCTTTAGAGGTTGCATTGCATTTATAGGTCAATTTGGGAAGAATGGATATCTCAAAAATATTGAGTCTTCTAATCCATGGGTATGGGTAAAGAAAAGTTTCATAATTGCTAGAGTAGAAGTTTTATATATCTTTGCAAAATTGATTACTAGGTGTTTGATATTTGATGATGCTATTGTAAATGATAGTTCAAAAATTCCCAAATGTTGTTATGTCTGTTTGCTTCTAACTTAACAAAGCTGTGGAGAACTAATGATATGAGATTTTAAAATGCTCTAAACAGGTATGGCAGTACTATTTCAAAAATGTGGATGAAGAGACTTGGTCTTTTTACAAGATGTATTCCAGCAAACATTATGCATTATATTTTATATGTCAGCTAGGTTTCCTGTACATTTACTGAATACACCTAATACACCAAAATTTATTAGGTCACAACACTTGTACAGTGAGATGGCCTCATCAAGACCATGGTATTTTGTATGATAGTCATGGAGGTTCCCTGCTTATATCAAGAAGCAGCTTCTCATGGGACGTCTGGGTGGCTCAGCAGTTAAGCGTCTGCCTTCCAGCTCAGGGCGTGATGCTGGAGTCCTGGGGATCGAGTCCCACTTCGGGCTCCCTTCATGGAGCCTGCTTCTCCCTCTGCCTATGTCTCTGCTGTTTCTCTCTGTGTGTGTCTCTCATGAATAAATAAATAAAATCTTTTTTTTTTTTTTTTAATAAGCAGCTTCCCATTCATCTGCAGGGAACATGGTTAGTTAACAGCTTCTAATTGCACAGCCTTTAGTTCTCCTCAGCTTTTGAGCTGAGGCCATGTCTTCCTGGGAATGAGTGGGCATGGCAAGGGTATTAGGGCCTGGCCATTCTGCTCAACTCAGCCTCTGCAAGCCAGTTATCTGTGCTTGGAAGCTCCCTGCTGTGTTGACCAAGACCTTGTTGAATTTTAATCCTGGTCTGAGGCTCTTCCTGCTGAGTTCAGTTTCCCCAGGCCTCTTTCCTTGTGTAAGTGTCAGAACCACATCTTAGTCTGAAGGCTTCCCCTGGCCAAGTCAGCTTCCTCCCTCCTTTATCTTTCCTAACGGGTATTCCTCCTCCACTCGCTGGCCTCCCAATACCACTTGAACTCCACTTCATCTCAGCATCTGCTTCTCATAGACTGCAAATGACAATTTCATAATACTTTCAAAGAAATTAGAATCTTTGCTTCAGTTATCCCTGCCATCAAGCCCACCAAATTTTAACATTTCTTTTACACTCAAGTGGCCTTTCTCTTCTTTGAATATAAAAGCTCTTCCCCTTCTTAAGCATTTATATCCAACCTTGTGGCACATCTTACCTTAGTTCTGGGGTTACTATGTGAGATTCCTCCTCTTTTTCCAGAAGAGAGCTCTGAAATGTTATGCACAGATTACAAATCTCATCCAATGAGTCTGTCTTGCACGTGGATCCTTAGCTCTCTTCCTAAAGACTACATTTTATATTACCAGTGAGTCAATTTACAGCTGCATAGCTACCAAATTAATATCTCTTCCCATCATGCTACAAAACCACTCTCTTGTTGGCTGGAAACACTGTTGAGTTTTCTATCTTTCATCGTAGGAAGGCTTTTTTTTTTTTCTTTTTTTCTAAAAAAAAAAAAAAAAGTACTGCCAATTCTTTATGCTTGGTTTGAGTTGTAAGGCTAAGATTAAGAAAGGGGAAAAAAAACATAGTATTTTTCTCTTCAAAAGTTCTTTCTTTAATGGAATATGTTGTTTGAAGGCTTTTGTCCAAGTCTCTGGGGTCTATAGAAGTAAAGGATTTCTGGATTTCTCATCGCTCATTGATTTTCTGAAAATGCCTGAGACATATAGTGGTTCTTATTTAGACTCTAACAACATTGCCTTGCTCTCCTTCCATTCCTGTGTGGTCTTTGCAGGAAAGAGTAATTGCCCTGTGGCTGCCCCACTACCATTCATTCATTCAACAAATATTTATTCAACGCCTACCGTGTGCCAGGCATTTTAATGCATATTTCAGTTTATTAGACAAAATAAAACTAAAAAGCAAAACTAAAGCATAGCACAATCATCATGCGAATTTTAAAATGTGGAATAAAAAAGGTTTTCTGTTTTGTTTTATACCACCAGGTCAATGGGAGGTTGTATACAATCGGGGTGGTAGGGAAAGGAGCATTAGGTAATCTGTTGTTCTCTTCATGCTTTGTAGTGTAGTAGAAGCTTCTATGCCAAGCTGCATCTCAAAATTCACTTACTCAAAATGGAGCTCCTGATATGCACACCCCAAGTCCCCTTCTGTCACAAAATCCCCTATTTTAGTAATGTAAACTCCATAGTTGCCACTCAAAAAATATTTGTTGAGTGACTATTCAAATTCCATAGTGGAATGTAGTTTGCTTTTTTATTGTTTGTATACTGCAAGCTTATAGTCATCTCTTTGATTTTGTTTTTAAACAAAATCAAAATCAATGCTTTATAAAGCCATAGCACCTTACACTATACTTAGAAATTCTGTTTCTAAAAAAAAAAAAAAAATAAAATAAAAAAGAAATTCTGTTTCTAAAGGACTCTGGAGAAGGAGATTCCATAATTCTCTCAGGAACTCCAATATTTAATTATCATTATAAAAACCTTTTTTATTCTAGCCCATCTGTGATGGTCTGAATGTTTGTATACTATCAATATTCATAATGTTGAAATTCTAATGCCCATGATATTGGTATCAGGAGGTAGGGCCTTTAGGAGGTGCTTAGGTCATGAGGGTAGAATCCATATGAATGGGATTAGTGCCTTATAAAAGAGACCCCAGAGAGATCCCACACCCCCTTTCTGCCTTGTGAGAATACCACAAGAAGTCTACAATGTGGAAAAGAGCCCTCACTACTGCTGTGGGCACCCTGATCTCAGACTTCCAGCCTCCAGAACTGTGAGAAATAAATTTCTGTGTTTAGAAACCACCCACTCTGTGGTATTCTGTTAGAGCAACCTGAATGGATTAAGACACTATCTAAGACCTTTAGCCTTTGTTTAGGCCTATTTCTCTGTGTCTGTTTTCAGTGAAAATGGGTAAAATTGTCACCTTTGTGAATTATTCTCTTCTCCAAATCAAATCATTCCAGTTCCCCTAACTCTGTCTTCAAGGTTGGATTCACAAACTCTTTAGTCAGCAACTCTGTGGCTCTTCTGTCACTCATGCTTAAGATCAGTATCCTTTCTAGTGACGAATTCTCTCTTGGGCACAAGCTTTGATAACTCAAAGAGCATTCCAATGAGACAAATGGAGAAAAACACACATCCCTTCTTACTTGCCACGACAAACTGGCCTCAAATTAACACAATAAATGGAGTTTGCTTAATATCATGTAGTAACAAAATTTAAAAGGCATACTAAAAGCATACACATAAATACTATAAAGCAGACCCATCTATATCACCATTGGCCTTGCTCAGGCCTGCCTCTCCTGACCTGACTCATACAGCAGCCACCCTAGTAGTCCTGTCTTATAACAATCTCTGCAGGTTTTCCTCCACACTAGTCATCATTATCTCAGAAAAAAATAGATTCTTCCAGGTGGCATGAATGGCTTCTACTTCTCTGTCCAACCTAACTCACCACCTAATCTTCCCTGACTTTGCACTTCAGATTCTGGTTACTGAACTAACTAGAATTTCCTGAGTAGACCATAACCTCATACTTCATTGTTTCTGTTTACAATGTTTCCTTTGTCTAGATTGTCCTCTCCCAACTTACCTGCCTAATTTTAATCATCAGGGGGAAGCGGTCTTTGAAGGGCTTCATTATAAAATATCCCTCTTCCCTACCATCATCTATGAATAAGTTGAAAAATAAAATAAAGGATGAGAGGATTAGAGATCAAAATAGTACCCTGCTTACTGTTGGAGCTCAGATTAGAGGTCATGGCTTCAGGTGTGTAAACCCAGTGAAGAAGCTAATGAAGTACCCTGGAGTTGGACAGCTCACCAGCTGAAGTGGTGGGACTAGGTGAGACTAAGCTTCCCCTATGACCAAGGAAGACCCTCTTCTGGTGACCAAAGGGGACCCTGGAGAAGCATTGTCACAAGTATGCCCTGAAGGCAGCAGATCACAAAAGAAAAAGAAACTAAGCCTGTTAAGCCTAGGGATTTGGGCACCAGAAGTGGGAGAAAGGCAGTCCTCTCTGACATTCTTCAGGCCTTACTCCAATGTTTATTCCTGTGAGTCTCCTTCCCCAGTTTTTGCTAAGAGATTTAGAGGTTCTTTCCCTTAGTCAGTGGTTTTCAACTAGGAGTGATTTCCCATCCCTCTCCCCTAAGAGGGGACATTCGGCAATGTCTGGAGATATTTTTGGCTACCCCAACTGGGAGTGGGCGTGCTACCAGTGGTTGGTAGGTAGAGGCCAGGAATGCTGCTAACCATCCTACAATGCACAGGATAGACCCCCAAATAAAGAATTATTCAGCTCAAAATGAGAAGGCTGGGAAATCTTGCCCTACACATGTATTGCTCCTAATTTGTACTTTTCTATCCTTGCCTCCTTAAAGTTCCCAAAGGTACATTATATGTTTCAATTATGGATTCCCAACACCTACTAGGTAATCAAAAAGCATTTGTTGAAAGATTTAATGAATGAATGAGCCAAATCATAAACATTAAAACTACAAGATAATAGTCAAATAACCCTCTAAATTATCTAGAGATATTTATACCCTAGGGTTACTAATTTGGAGGCTGAATGTGTATGGTGTCTGTGAACTTCTAAAATTCTGTGTAAAATGGTGTGTGTTCATATCTACATTTTTAAAAAGATTTCATTTATTCATTCATGAGAGACACAGAGAGAGAAAGAAGGAGAGAGTGAGAGAGAGAGAGGCAGAAACACAGGCAGAGGGAGAAGCAGGCTCCATGCAGGGAGCCTGACACGGGACTCGATCTCCGGTCTCCAGGATCAGGCCCTGGGCTGAAGGTGGTGCTAAACTGCTGAGCCACCTGGGCTGCCCCATGTCTGCATTTTTCTAAGTAGAAGGACTAGGTTTCATCAGATTTTGAAAGAAGTGCATTACTCCAACAATATTAAAAACCACATTTAAGACGCTAATTAAAAAATCATACCATGAGAATCAGTGCATCAGCCCCTCTTTCTAGGAAAGGTCTGACCATACCTGTCTGTCATGAAAAGATTACCTTGTGGTTCTGACTCATTATACCCAAATTTAAGAACCGCAAGTGCTTGTTTTTATACCTACAGTATCCTGCCTTTGACTTTCTCATTGTTCTGTTACTGTTCATGACCCTTAGGTCACATTTGCTGTGCTGACACATAGATAACTTTCAAATATTGTAACCTGAGTATTTTCATATCTCATTCCATTTTATTTCTAATTATGCATTAATTTACCAGGAGCACATTAAATTTTAATAAGGACATGAGAAATTGCTCAGTGCAGTAATTTTATAGATGACAAAATGGACGCCCAAAAGAGATAAATCAACTGCTCAATATCAGGATTACGAGGGTCTCTTGTTTCCTAGGTTAGTGTTTTTTTTAGCACATAAACTAAATTTTAACTATCATGACTTCCTACTGATTGCCCATACATGACCTTGCTTAAGAAATTTTAGCTTTTTGTACATAGTGGAAACTGCCAAACATTTTTTTTTAAATCCCAGCCAAAATCAAACCAGACGGGGAGAGAGAGGGTGGAGGTGAAGGAGAGAGAGAGAAAGAAAGGAAAGAAGGAGGATAATAGAAAACACAATGACTAATAATAATTATTGACCTTGGAACAAACCCCAGAGAGTTCCTTACACAGTGTCTTAACTTACAGTTCCTGGAAAATAGGGTTGCTTGGGCTGTTCTCTCCTCTTAGGAGAACACAGAACTTAGTATCAGACCACAGCAGATCCCCAGGGCCGACGATGCACTGAAGTCTGGCTTGAACAGGTTTAATGAGCTGGGGTCTCATGTCATGAGTTCCAGAGGACAAGAAAGCATATAGAATGGAGATCAAAACTTTGATTGGTAAGCTAACTGTCAGAAGGGAGCAGAAACTTGGCCTACCAGGAAAAGGCATGACTCCACAAATCACCTTCTTTTCTACCTAACTCTAGGTAGAATCAGCTTCTCTGCTGGTGACAGTTTCCTGTGAGAAAAAGGAAACATCCCTTAGACCTGGTTGTTGTTGTTTTCCATCATTTTGGTCATTTATTAGCTAAATACTTTCCATTTCTAAGTCTGTTTCCTCATTTGTAAAAAAAAGATGATAATAATAGCAATCACCTCATAAAGTATCTGCAGAATGCTTAGCTATTGTAAGCTCTTAATAGATATTAACTATTCATGTTTTAATATTTTAATAGTATTGGAAAGTAGCAATACTCCAGCTAACTATATTTTTAGTTTCTTAGGTAGTTAATAAACTCTTCTTTCTCTTTGAATAATTTTGATGAAACAACTTCTTGACATTTTAGACAAGAATTTTACCACTGAGCAAGAGAAGTTGGGGTTTAATTTCCTGTTGGCAATCTACTAATCAAAATTGCTGTTTAATTATCTGATTCCCCAATTAACCTGCACCAAGAAGATTCAGTATATGGAATGGGTATATTTTGACTACATTAATTTGAATTCTATCTTATCTTCGCAAGTTCCTTTTCAGTATTTAATATTATTAATTCATTAAAGCTGTGGGGAGTAACTGATGTGGGTGTGGTGTTGATTGGGCAGAAAAATCAGTGTAAGGAGAAGAGGAAAATAAAAGTACAAACCATCTTAACTGCCTTAATTGATTTGACTAGTTGTTAGACACAAAATAAAGCCTTCCAATTAAGGCTTTAAGACATTTTTGTCTGGCTTGGCTCCTTCAGGGTTTGTGTGTGTGTGCATGTGTTTGTGCACATTTGTGTTTGTGTGTGTTTACATTCTATAGTTGAGATTATGCGAGAATTTGTGTCAATAATTAGACAAGGCATTGGGACTTTCTTCCTTTGAGATTTCAGAAGCACAGCTGTGTTCATTACACTCTTGATTCCTGGCTCTATGCAGATCTTCTCTCTTTTATTTTTTTTTTCCTTTCAACCCCAGTGCCCACTCTTTCACCACTAGATATTCACTCAAATTTGCTTAATATGCCCCTGGATATGTACATGTCTTTGAAAACTGTATCAATATGTACACTGCTTTTGTCATGTAACATTGTGTTTTTAAGATTTATCCATGTTGCTGTATATACACTGAGAGTATGTTTCTATCTGCTGCGTAGTATTTTAGGCACATTCGCTACATTTCATTTATGCATTTTCCTAGTGATTGCACTTAAGTTGCCTTTAAGTCACTTAACTTACCAAGTCACTCATCACATACCACTTCACATGAACATCCTTATATATAACTTCTATGGATCTATGAGTATATCTTCCGAGGTATAAACCCAGAATGGGATTGACAGGTCAGCAAATAGAGAATATATATTAAATGTATATAAATAAATATATGCTTTTATATATGTGTATACATATGGATATGTATTTAAATATAAGTAGTGACAGACTACTCTCCAGAATGGCTATTCCTGTTTCCATTCCAACCAGTAGTGCTCTGGTTTTCCTGTTTCCACATACATCTCACCAATACTTAATACTATCCTATTTCTAGTTTTTGCCTCTTAAATCAGTAAAATATGGTATCTCGTGTTGTTTTAGTTTTCTTTTTTTTCTCTTGATTACTAATGAGGTTGAGAATTTCTTCACATATTCATTGGCTATCTTCCATTTTGTGTATCACTTCTATAGCTATGGTTCCTTTTCTCTGTTTTTTTTTTTTGTTTGTTTGTTTGTTTGTTTTAGTTACTAGGCAGTCTCTTTAGAGCTAGCAAACATTTTCTTCTAATGACCTCTCTATTAACCTCATCTATGGTACCCTTCATTGAATAGAAATTACTAAACTTTATATTGTTATAGCCATCAATTTTGGGCAGTATTGTGTATACTTCCTTGGTTCAAAAAGCCATTCCTCAAGATGAAATTAGAGAACATTCCTTTCCATTCTATTTATTAGTTTTATAGTTTAACATATAAGCTTTACAGTTCATAGTGTATGATGTGAATAGAAAACTATTCTTTTTTTTAAAGATTTTATTAATCTATTCATGCCCTACTGTATTCTTCTTTATATGGTAAACAAGCACAGTCAGAATCATAGATTTAAAACGTAGTCTTCTCTACTGCTTTGCAATGCTTCCTCAATCATAGTCTAGTTTTTATATATTCATGGGTCTGTTTATAAGTTCTCTGTTCTTGTATCAATACCATATTGTTTCTATTGCTAAGAATCAGTGGTGCCTCTTAATGTCTGAGGTGAATCATTTAAAAATGACTTTGCTTTTCCTTTTAAAAATGGTCCTAGGGCAGCCCGGGTGGCTTAGCAGTTTAGTGTCGCCTTTGGCCCAGGGAGTGATCCTGGAGATCTGGGATCCACTCCCACGTCAGGCTCCCTGCATGGAGCCTGCTTCTCCCTCTGCCTGTGTCTCTGCCTCTCTCTCCCTGTGTCTCTCATGAATAAATAAATAAAATATTTTAAAAAATGGTCCTAGTAATTTGGGTACTTTTATTCTTTCATATATTTCATAATCAGTTGGTTAAATCCCTAAAAACATACTGCTAGAATTTTATTAATATTTTCAGGTGAATATTTAAAGAAAAAAAATGTGATGCTGTCACTTTATCTACTTCCTAATATTTTCTTTTATATTCTTAATAGAGGGATCCCTGGGTGGCGCAGGGGTTTAGCTCCTGCCTTTGGCCCAGGGCGCGATCCTGGAGACCCGGGATCGAATCCCACGTCGGACTGCCGGTGCATGGAGCCTGCTTCTCCCTCTGCCTATGTCTGCCTCTCTCTCTCACTGTGTGCCTATCATAAATTAAAATAAAATAAAATATATTCTTAATAGAGTTCTAAAATTCTCCATGTATTTTTGTGTATTATATACCTTAGTGCTGGTAAATGGTATCTCCCTCCTATTAATGTTTTTAAGCTATTTATTGCTGGTTAAAATTTTTTAAAAAGATTTTATTTATTTATTTATTTATTTATTTATTTATTTATTTATTTATTTAATTTATGAGAGACACACAGAGAGAGAAGCAGAGACACAGGCAGAGAGAAAAATAGGCTCCCTGCAAGGGCTCCAGTGTGGGCCTCAATCCGGACCCGGGATCACACCCTGAGCCAAAGGCAGAGGCTCAACGGCTGAGCCACCCAGATGCCCCTTGTTGGTTGAAATTTTTAAACTGATTTTGTTTGGCAAATTTGCCAAACTCTCGAAAAACTCCTAATATTTTTTTTGTCTGCTAATCCCTTTGAGTTTTTTTTTAAATATAGATACAAAAAGCCACAGTTGTTTATTCCATTTTAATCCTATACCTCTTATTTTTTTCAAATATTATTATTTGGCCAGAACTTCTAGTATATCAAATAATGGTAACCACTGCAGTCAATCTTCAAAATTTCTCTATTTAGTATAATGTTGGCTATAAATTTTTGTAAATAAGCTTTATCTAGGGAAAAAATTTCCGTTAGTAACAGTTTTTAAGAATCATCTTTATTAAATTCTTTTTCTACAGCTATTTGAATAACATAGATTTTTTTCTCTAAGTCTCTTAACATATACATTTTCTTAAGTTGAAAGACCTTTGTATTTTCCAGAGAAAAACTTACTGATCATGTTTTTTTTAAATACACAGCTTGATTCCATTAGCTAATAATTTTATTTAGAATTTTCTCATCTATACTCATAAATAAAGTGGATCTACACATATATATTTTTTCTTATACTGCTTTCACCTGGGTTTGAAATCAAGGTTTTGTTGGTATTATAAAATTACTTAAGTAGTTTTCCCTTTATTGTATTTTCTGGGATAACTCATATAAAGTTTAATATTTCTTCAATAGTTTAGTAAAATTCAACTGTAAAATTGTAAAAATGCTTTGATTGCCATAAAAAATGTAATTGTATTGGTCTATTAAACTTTCCTATTTCTTATTGGGCTAATTATACATTTTATGTTTTTTTTCTCAAAATGTATGTATTTTATCCAGGTTTTATTGTTGCTATTCTCTATTTCATTAGAATGTGTGCTTGAGAGAGTGTGCTTTACTCTTTTTTTTTCTCCCCTTGGCTGAATTCTTAGCTCATGTGTTTTCATACTTTCTTGTTTTCTGATAAATAGATTTAAATCTATATCCCATATTATCTGTTTTGATTGCCTTCTGGTCACCCCTATGGTGAGAGAAGGATTTTCCTACCTTAAATAGTATGAGATGGCCAAACACAAGACACATGACATGAGACATATGCGACAGCAGTGTATTAGGAGGAAAGGAGGACACCACACACCACGGGAGGCCACAAGGGTTGCATTTGGGATCAGAGTGATCTATTTTTTTTCTACTAGAAATATTTGTCCAAGAGTATGTTTTATGGAAATCTTATAATTTTCTCAGCCTTATATCATAATATCATAAAACCCCAAGTTCAAGGACTTTTCCTTTAATACTTTGTGTTAATCGGTAACACAGATATTACTCTATTTTATTTTTCAATCTAGGAAAAATTTGATAATAATAATAGTTAACACCTACAGAATGCTTACTGTGTGCAGGGGAGTGTCCGTTACAATTTGCATACATTAACTCATTTAATGTTGATAATAGCAACCTCATTCTTATTTCTTTATAGGTATAATACCCTGTGCCCACTCTCCACCCCCATTTTGGAAGCTTGTAGAATTTTTGGTTGATGGTCTTAGATGTTAGTATATTATGCATAGGTATGATTTCTTTTTTTCATCTACTCTATTTACCAGTTGATGGCCCTTTTCTATGTAAGATCTTATATATACATCTTCAGTTCTGAAAGTTTCTTGTTTATTATATCCTCCGATATTTCCTTTCCTCCATTTATTTGGTTTGGTTTTTGGGCTTTTTTTCCACCTTTATGGAGATATAATTGACATGTAACATTGTATAAGTTTAAGATGGATATGATGATTTGATACACGTGTATTATGAAATGATTACCACAATAAGGTTAGTTAAGACATTCATCACTTCACATAATTACCTTTTTGTGTGTGTGCTGAAAACATTTAAGATCCACATTTAGTAACTTCAAGAATACAATACAGTATTGTTAACGATAGTACATTAGAGTACATTAGATTCCAGAACTTATTCACCATATGACTGGAAGTTTTTACCCTTTGACCAATATTTCCTTCTTTCTGTCACTCCCAGCTCTTGGCAACCACCCTTCTACTCTCTGTTTCATGAGTTTGGCTTTTTTAGATTCTACATGTAAATGATATCATACAGTGTTTGACTTTGTCAGACTTATTTCATTAAGCATAATAATCTAAAGGTCTATCCATATTGTCACAAATGGCAAGACTTTCTTCCTCCAACTATTTTTTCCCTCTTCCCAAGACTATTTTATATATATCTCAACATTTTTTAACTTCTATTGTCTGTATCTCTTATCTTTCCTTTTATATTTTCTTGCCTGTTGCTTCCTAGGAGACTTCTTCAGCTGATCTTCCAGTTCACTAATTTATTTGCAGGTATATTGAGTTCTTTATTTCAAGACTCATGTTTTGATGCCCAGTTTCTTTCACTGATTCATTCTTATAATGATTTGTGTCCATTTTGTGTTCCTAATAATCTCCCTTATTTGAAAATCTTTATTACACTTTAAAAATATTTTTCTTCTATCTGATACATTAATGGTGCTTCATCTAGTACAGGTTGTTCAGTTTGTCTTCTTTTATAGTGCTTACACCTCAGAAAACTCCTACTTTGGCTAGTAATGTTTCCAAGCTAAAACAGCAAAAGCCTAGGCCTTAAGCCTAGGCCCTGTCTAGTATTCATCCAAGTGTATTTGGAATTGGGGAGGGAATGCTCTTCTTGGAACAAGGTCTCTGGTATTATAACTCACCCTCTATCACTCATTCCACTTGTTCTTCCCAACATCAACTATGCAGCTGGATTTGAAGCCTTCCTATACCTTGGCCTATGGCAATAGTCTTTGTCAAAAGCTACCTCTGAATGACAATCACCTATCTCATGGAGTATTAAAAGGTAAAGGGGAGAGAGAGGGATAAATGCTTAAAGATTAGCCTCCTGCAAGTATGGGTTATGTTCATTTGTTTGCTTTTTATTACTCTCCCCAAGCTATAGAGCTCTTCCCCATCTGACTCTGATCCAGAGCATAAGACAGCCCCTTGCTTTTGAGTTGATATGCTCCTCACACCTGGACCTAATCTCCTTCCATCTTCCAGGAGCTTCTCACAATTTCAATGTCAGGTTCTAGGATTCCTCAACCTTTTTTCTTTCTCTTTTGGCATCTCCAGAAGTGGATTAGGGGAAAGCCAGTCCCTAGAGCTACTTTACTCTCTTAACAGAACCAGCCAAGTATTGTCTGGGTACTCCCAACTGTATCTCAGCCCTCACTTATAAAATATTTTCTAAGGAAACATGTCTTTCCAGAAATATGTTAAGGCTGAATTTTTTTATTCAAAAAGTTGTATTTCTACAATGATAGAAGAGGGTATTTCACAGACTTGAGGTGGCAGGTTAGTGCCAAAGTGTATAGTTTTCAGAAAGAACATAGCCAGGTCAAGAAAGTATGACAAGCCATGATAAATACACATACTTCAGTCATATTTATTGGCCTCCAGTAACCCTGTAGAGAATTTTCATTCACTTTCCTCTTTTTCTCCTTCCTTCTCTTCTCTTCTCCCCAATCCCACTCCATCTTCCTTCCTGCCTGCTTTCTTTTTCTGCATGTGAAATAATCATAAGCTGCTTGCCCACAGCAATATGAATCCACACAGTGGGACACAGGTAAAAGCGGATTTACAGCAGGATGTTTGGTGGAAGGGCAAAGAAGCACTTTCCTCCATAGTCAGAGGATTATGCCTAGACAAGGATGACTGATTTGACTTCCAAATTAAAATATTGCAATGCAATTTACCCAACAACAATAGGTAATTCTTATAAGCAAAGCATTATATGGTTCTTCTTTGCTCTTCTAATTGTAATGTCCCCTCTGATTTCTTCCATTAATGTGCTTCTTGCCAGAAGCAAGCCAGATAATTGAGTAAAGACAGCTGGATTAGTCACTCCAAATTACCTATAGTCTACAAAAGAAAAAAAATTACCAGAAATCGACAGTCAATTTTTATTTTCTCCCAAAGTAAAAATGTGCAGGGGACTATTCAAAAAATGTTATTTTATTTGCATTCTACGTTTATGTAAATTCACAAGAATAAATGGTTTCCAATGACATCATCCTCCCTCCTAAGTAGATAATTAACTGACTGGTACACTTTCCAAAAGAAAGATTTTACCAAATAAGGGCCATTGCAAATGCAAATGCACAAAGCAAACACTTGCTGAATAGAAAAATAAGTCTAACCCCCAGAAGAGAAAGAATATACCTAAGTAACTGCTTTTTAAGAATAATAATGTTATTCATTTACTTCAGATTTTCTTATTCAGATATTCTTGATTTATTCAATAAAGAAAAAAGGTTCTTAAAGCTATCCTTTTGCATTTTTTAACATCTAAATTTATTTCATTATGGCCAGAACGTGTTTCACCCAATTAATTTATCCTTCAAAAGTATGTCATAATCATTTCATTCCTCCTTTCTATACCACTATTACACCCCTAAAGCCCTGTATCAGTTACTATTGCTGTATAACAAATACACCAAAACCCAATGGCTTAAAACAATTATTTAGTATTTATTATGTGTTTGTGGGCTGCCTGGGGTTAGGTGGAGCGCAACTGCTTTCCATCTCTCTCTCTCTCTCTCTCTCTCTCTCTTTAGGCCAACTAAAACATCTTCTTCTCCTGATAACAGCTGAAATAGTCCAATCATACAACTGCTTCTCGAGTTCTACTAACATTCTAGCAGCCAAAATAGATCATATTGTCAAGTCCAAAGCCCAGGGGTGAGAAATGTAGGTAGAAGAGAGAGAGTAAATATTTGGAATAGTAATTTAACTTACCTCATCCCCTTATTCATTTATTATAGTACACTGACCTCTTAGCTGCTTTTGATGATTATAGAAACATTCTTGTCCAATGGTTTCTGTATACATTTCCTGGATTAATCTTCTTTAAACAGCACCTTTATTATGTCATTCTTCTGCTCTAAAATCATGAATGGGCCTCCATTTCCAACTATACTCTATCTAAAAACTCTATCAAAACCCTTCATAATTTGGCCATTTTCCATTTTCTTAACACATATCCTCCACTCTAATGAAGATAGATTCTTCAATATTTTATGAAAATCTTTTACCTGTTCTCACCTAGGTACATTTGTTTTCATACAGTTCCTCCCATCATAAATGCCACCTTGTCTCCCCAGTCTTAATGTCATCTTCTCCATAAAGTTCCCTAGGTAATTTCCCCTAACTTGTATGCCTTTTATGCTGTTGAATCAATGTGTTACTTCTCCCTTGATTCAACAAGGTTTTAGTTAGTATTTACTAAGCATTTCCAGACATTATAGTAAATGCTGGGGATAACACAGGGAAAAAGACCCAGCCCCTATATGACAACAAATTGGATAATGTAGAAGAAATGGACAAATTCTAGAAATACTCAACCTTCCAAGACTGAATCATAAAGAAATATAAAGGGACGCCTGGGTGGCTCAGTAGTTGAGCCTCTGCCTTTGGCCCAGGGCATGATCCTGGAGTCCTGGGATTGAGTCCCACATCAGGCTTCCTGTCTGGAGCCTGCTTCTCCCTCTGCCTGTCCCTGCCTATCTCTGTGTCTCTCATGAATAAATAAATAAAATCTTTAAAAAAAATAAAGAAATATAAAGCCTGAATAGACTGATTACAAGTGACAAAATTGAATCAGTAATTTAAAAACTCCTAAAAAACAAAAACCCAGGACCAGACCACTTCATAGGTGAATCCTACCAAACATACAAAGAGAGTACCTATCCTTCCACAATTATTGCAAAAAATTCAAGAGGAAGGAACACTTTGAGGGCAGCATTACCCGATACCAAAACCAGACAAAGACCCCCACAAAAAAAGAAAATTACAGGCCAAAATCCCTGATGAATGTAGATGTAAAAATTCTCAACAAAACATTAGCCATCCAAATTGAACAATACATTAAAAGGATCATATATCACCATCAAGTGGGATTTATTCTAGGGATGCAAGGATGGTTCAACATCTGCACATAATCAATATGATACTACATCATGTTAATAAAATAAAGCATAAAATCATTTGATTACTTCAATAGATGCAGAAAGAGCATGTGACAAAATTGAACACCCATTTATGATAAAAACTCAACAAAGTGGATACAGAAGGAATGTACCTCAACATAATAAAGATTATGACAAATCCACAACCAGCATCATGCTTGAAAATGAAAAGCTGAAAACTTCCTCTAAGATGAGGAACAAGACAAGGATGCCTATTCTCACCACTTCTATTCAACATAGTAAAAGAAGTCTTAGCCACAACAATTAGGCAAGAAAAAGAAATAAAAGTCACCCAAATTGAAAAGGAAGAAGCAAAACTGTATTTGCAGATGACATAAATATTATATGTAGAAAATCCAAAAGCCTCCACCAAAACTTATCAGAACTAATGAATTAACTCAGTGAAGTCACAGGACACAAAATTAACATACAGAAATCAGTTATATTTCTATACACTCATAATGTACTATTAGAGACATTAGGAAGACTCCCATTTACGCTTGCATCAAAAAGAATAAAATACCAAGGAATCAATTTAACCAAGGAGGTGAAAGACTCATACTCTGAAAACTATAAGACATTGATTAAAGAAACTGAAGACAATATAAATAAATAGCATAATATTCCATGCTCACAGAATGGAAGAATTCACAGTGTTAAAATGTCCATATTACCTAAAGCAATCTACAGATTCAATGCAATCCCCATCAAAATAGCAATGGCATATGTTTCATAAAACTAGAACACAGAATCTTAAAATATATATGGAACCACAGAAAATCCTGAATAGCCAAAGCAATCTTGATTTAAAAAAAAAGAACAAAGCTGGAGATATCCTCACAAAAACTAAAGACACAAATACCATATGACCCAGCCATTCTACTTCCAGATATTTTTTTTTTTTTTTTTATTTTTTTTTATTTTTATTTTATTTTATTACAATCTGCCCAAATATTTTATTGAACATTGCATAAAGTATAGGTAGCTATCAGGTGTGAATTCCTTAAGCATAAATATTTTTAAATTCATTTTTGTATTCCAAGCACTTAAATTAACAGACAAATAAATGTTCAGTGGGTATCTAGATATACCCATGTATTTCCCTCTACTTTCCATGGTATCTTTTTATATTTTTGTTAATTAAACAATATATATCCAAAAAAACCCCAAAACACCCATTTGAAAAGATATGCACCCGTGCATCTTAATTGCAGCATTACTACAATAGTCAAGATATGGAAGCAACCTAGCTGTGTCCCTCAACAAATGAATGGATATGTATATATACATTATATATGTCTACATATGCACACATACATACATATATCTCTATATACACATACACACACAGTGGAACATCACTCAGCCATAAAAAAAGAATGAAATCTTGCTATTTGCAACAACATGGATGAATCTAGAGGATATTATGAGTAAGTCAAGTAAATCAGAGAAAGACTATCATATGATTTCACTAATACATACACTCTAAAAAAACAAAACAAATGAATAAAGCAAACCAGAAATGCAAAAATTTTGTCCTTGTAGATACAGGACAAAAATTCTTGTTTACCAACTGGAGTAGGGTTTGGGAAGTGGGCAAAATAAGTGAACGGGATTAAGAGGTAAAAAAAATTCCAGTTATAAGTCAGTCATAGGGATGTAATGTACAACATAGGGAATATAGTCAATAATATTATAATAACTTTGTATGGTGACAGATAGTAACTAGACTTATTATGACAATTATTTCATAATGTATAAAAATTGAATCACTATGATGTGCCCCTGAAACTAATAGAATATTGTATGTCTATTGTACTTCAATAAATATAAAAATCAATAAATACATTAGTTAAAAAAAAAAGTCCCAGTCTCTGGGACAATCTCTAAGGAAATATTAAGGTGTGATAGAGCTGCAGAGAGGTGAACATAGAGGGGGGCACAGAGTGCACAGGAGGGCCATTTAATCCTGTCTTGGGGGACTATGGAAAGACTTGGAGAACAAGTTGTCTAGAGTTTAATCTACATAGTAAATGAGAGTTATTCAGTTGAAAAGGGATTAGTAGAAAGCATTAAAGGTTGAAGGAACTAAGATGAGGAAGAACTAGCATATTTAAAGTGCTGCCCATAATTCTGTGTGGCTGGGGTATTGAATGTGAGAAAGAGAGAGGAGGGAAATAAGCCATGTGTAAGGATATGAAACTCATTGAGGTCAGCAGAGAAGTAAGTAACATGCTTAAGCAGGGACATGACATAATCAGATTAGTGTTTGGATTTTTGTTTTGTTTTGCTTTCTTCAATTGAGATATAATTAAAATATAAATTTATATTAGTTTCATATGTACAATATAATGATTTAATATTTGTATATATTATGGTATGATCACCACAAATCTACTTAACATCCATCACCATACATAGTTACAATTTTTTAAAAAAGATTTATTCATTTGAGAGAGAGAGCATGTGCACTCATGAGCAGAAGGAAGGGCAGAGGGAGAGGGAGAAATCAGGAGTCAGAAACTAAAGCAACTAAGCCAAGCCACCCAGGTGCCCAGTTCTTAATTTTTTTCTTATGATGACAACTTTTAACATCCACACTCTTAGTAATTTTTAAATATACAATATAGCATTGTTAACTGTATATCACATCTCTATGTCCTATTTATTTTCTATTTGGCAGTTTGTACCTTTTGATCCCCATTCACCCATTTCACTACCACCTGCTTGCCTCTCACAATTAACAATCTGTTCTCAATATTTATGAGTTCGTTTTTAAAATTCCACATATAAGTGAAATCATATGGTATTTGTCTTTCTCTGACTTACTTCACTTAGTATAATGACCTCAGGGTCCATCATGCTATTGCAAATGGTAGGATTTCCTTTCTTAGGTCTGCATTCCATACATATATACAACGTATATGCTATACATTTCTGTTATAATTATATATATTATTATATATAAATATTATATATATATTATAAACACTATAAACTACAAATACTATAAATATATTATGTATATAATGTAATAATAATAGTACATAATACACATATATCTTTTTTTTATCCATTCATCCATGGATGGACATTTAATCTGTATTCATGTCTTGGCTATTGCAAATAATGCTGCAGTGAATATGTGGGTGCAGGTATTTTTCTGAGTTAGTGTATTTGTTTCCCTTGGATACAGAATTCAACAAGTGAAATTGACAGATCATATGCACAAGTGCACAAGTGTTCTCTTCATATCTTCCTCTGTTTTTTTAAAATTTTTATTTATTTATGATAGTCACAGAGAGAGAGAGAGAGAGAGAGAGAGAGAGAGGCAGAGACATAGGCAGAGGGAGAAGCAGGCTCCATGCACCGGGAGCCCGACGTGGGATTCGATCCCCGATCTCCAGGATCGCACCCTGGGCCAAAGGCAGGCGCTAAACCCCTGCGTCACCCAGGGATCCCCATCTTCCTCTGTTTTAAATATTTTAACACAGATTAGTGTTTTAAAAGATCATCATGGCTGCTCTATGGACCATGGATTAAAAGGAGAGAAGAAGAGAAGCAAGACCAGTTCAGAAACTGTTGTAATAATCCAAGAGAGAGATGAGTGTGGATCAAACTATAGTAGTGAAGAAAAGTAAATTATTTTAGAGATATTTGGAAGTGGATTTAACAGATCTTGGCTATTAAAATGAAATAAGGGTGAGTGAAGTGAAGTAAGTCAATCGAAGAAGGACAATCATATGGTTTCACTCATACAGGGAATATAAGAAATAGTGAAAGGAATTATTTTCCCTTTCGGAGGGAAAATGAGTGGGAAAAATTAGAGAGAGTGACAAAACATGAAAGACTCCTAACTCTGGGAACCGAAAAAAAAAGGGTAGTGGAAGGGGAGGCGGGGGCGGAGGGAGTGGGGTAACAGGTGACGGGCACTGAGGAGGGCACTTGATGGGATGAGCACTGGGTGTTATATACTATATGTTGGTAAATCAAACTTCAACAACATAAAATAAAATGAAATAGGGGACAAAGCATAGCAGTGCCACTAGTTTGGGGGAGCTTGAGAGGAAAGAGAGGAGATATGGAGAAGTGGAAAGTAAGACAGGAACAGGATGAAGAGGAGGATGATAAAGTGTGGTGAGGGAAGAATGTCACACCTTGATGCTAATTAAAGAATGATGTTTGTTGCAGATATCACCAAGCAGGCAGATAAGGAGGACCTTCCCAGCACTCTTGAAATCACTCCACGTTGGTGGCCACCTAGCCTGCTCATGAGTGGGTGTAAGTTTAAGTTGGAACGGGTCTAGGAGGAGTGCTATGGCCCAACATTGCCTGGGATCCAGAGCAGCCCAGTTGTGGATACGACAGGTCAGGTACAAATTTGTTGAATCTAAGACTATGAGTCTATGTGCTCTTTCTCCTTAATTGACTTAGAAGAGTGATAGTTAACAACTCCTCATTCCTTAAATACATATCCATTGGTGGGATTCCTGAGACTTGCAGCTCATTCTTACTCACTTGATGTTGCTAAACTAATAGTGTTCTATTAAAAAAAGAAATGAAATAATTAATTCCAAAAAGTTAAAGTCAGTTTTGCATTTAATGAAAATTTATATTCCTTTTAAGGAAACTGAAATTAATACTTAATCCTTTATATCTGGAGAAGTAAAATTTTCTTTGCTGGGAAGAATGGTCAAAATATATATATGTGTTGAATCTTAAAAACAAAGACAGACATAGAATTTTTATGGTAATATCAGTGATCCTGGAAGGTTGCCCCAAAAGAAAATAGTGCCTATAGGAATGACAGCTCCACACTCAAGGGAGGGAACTGCGTATTTCGTGGTTTACAATGTGTTCAATTACTGGGTAGATCAGTGACTCAAGGCCCTTCGCAGTGCAAAAGACTATTAGATCACTTACCAACTGCCCCCGCCTCCCCATCCCACCAGTGCAAGATTCTTCTCTTTGGTATGTTCATAAGGACTCTGTTCAGTCTCGTTTTAAAGGTCTTAGGCTTGGAGGTTTTAATCACCTTCTTTAGAAGACTCTTCCCTCCTATCATAGGAAGTATGTCCTTAAGGGAAATTCACTGATACTTAACCCATATTTTACTTGTTATAATTTCCTATTACTCTAATTAATACCTTTCTCTGAGCTTTTGCTTGTGACTCACCCACCATGTATCACCTCTTCCTCTGTGGTGTTTTTGCCATTTAGATCGCTTGCATGTGGACAGTTATCCTGAGTCTCTAGTCAGTCTTAATAGTTAGGAAATGTTTAAGCCTGTAGTACTAATAAATCAGCTCAAGGTATAATTAGAGGCTTAACTCTGTGAAGAGAAGATGTAACCCATTTGTTAATAACATCACTTAGGTCTTTTGAAAACATTCCTGCCTAAAATAACTGAGTCAAATTAAGAACTAGCCTTAGACAAAATGTCAAAATAATGGCCTTCGAGGACATTAAGAGCCCAATTCCTCTACTGAAAGTGTAGCTAAGAATGTGCTGCAGCTTTCTGCTAGTTATTCCATAGGTATGTTGACTTTCAGCTTTTCCAAAGTTGATTAAAATTCAGATAAAATTAATATGCATTGATGTGCTACAGGCTTTTGTTTAATCCTTACCTTATAGTCATCTTATAGACAATTACAACACAGCCAAGAGATGTTAAGTAATGTTTACAATGCCACATAGTAGGAAGTGACTGACCCAGGATAGATACCCAGGTCTTTTGACTCCAAATCCTGAGCTCTTAAAATGTCATTCACCTGTTTCAGAGATGATAACACTATTACTTAGTAGATTTGAGTCTCTCTACCACACCATGAGGCCTTAGCAAAATATCTGCTTCATATTTTCTGCTGTGCCATAAACCATATGGGCATTAAGAACAAACATGCTTATGGATGTATAAGAGCTATGGAATTGATATTCTCCACCTTATAGTAATCATGCCTCCTTGCTCAACCTATTTCACATTTATTCATTTTGTCTTCTTACACATATGGCTACTGCCCCCTTTTATGGACAAGGTACTCTCAAAAGTTTTCTAAAGACACACAGTAGAAAGTGGCTAAGTTCAAAATCAAACACAAATCTCTGATTCCAAAGCCCTTCCTTCATTTGTTGAAAGTGAATGAAGGAAGCCTTACTTTGCTTCCTCATTAGGAATGGGGGGGGTGGGGGGGTGGGGAAGATAACCAAAGAGCAATTGCAACATGTTTTGCAAAGTAAAATATGCTAGTGAACTGATTGTATCAACCAGCTCCATAGGAATCCTGCACATGATAAACTTTAAGACTCACTAAACCAGTTTTTCTGTTGTGTAATTCCTCCTCCTGTCACCCTCCTAAATATGCAATGTCATCTCTTATGTATTGTAACCTGATCTGTGAAAGCTAGTTTTAGTTCTATTGCTACTTGGATAAATTACATTTAAGGTTAATAATTTTTAATGAAGAGAACATTCTCTATGATTAAATGAAATTTCAAAAGAGCATGTAACCTAATAAAACTACCTCGGCCAGGTGGTCAAGGTGATCAACAGTGATAAATCATGGGATTAAATTGGCACTTTATGTCTGTGGTCTTGCTTCTAAAGATTGTAACTTCCATCTTATCAAGAGAAAAAATATAGAAAAAATCTCAATAGAAGGACATTTTACAAGATACCTAATATAGATATAGATATAGTTGAAACCAAAATACCTAAGTATTCTTCAAAACTGTCAAAGTCATCAAAAACCAAGGAAGTCTAAGAAATTGTCACTGTCAATAGAACCCTAAGGAGACATGAAGAGTAAGTGTAATGTGACCTCTTAGATGATATCCTGGAACAGAAAAAGTACATTGGTAAAAACTATAAGTGGACCTAGAAGCGGCTCCTCGCGCTCCTGCAACCTCTGTCAGGTTCTGCCTCCTCGCCTCCACTCCAGCCTCCACCATGTCCATCAGGGTGACCCAGAAGTCCTACAAGGTGTCCACCTCCAGCCCCCGGGCCTTCAGCAGCCGCTCCTACACGAGCGGGCCCAGCTCCCGCATCAGCTCCTCCGCCTTCTCCGGGTGGGCAGCTGCGGCGGCAGCTTCCGGGGTGGCCTGAACAGCAGCATGAGTGTGGTCGGGGGCTACGGCGGGCCCGGGGCCGTGGGGGGGGGGGGGGGGGGGGGAAGGCATCACGGCCGTCTCAGTGAACCAGAGCCTGCGGAGCCCCCTGAAGATGGAGGTGGACCCCAACATCCAGGTGGTGCACACCCAGGAGAAGGAGCAAATCAAGAGCCTCAACTACAAGTTTGCCTCCTTCATCGACAAGGTCAGACACCTGGAGCAGCAGAACAAAATCCTGGAGGCCAAGTGGGGCCTCCTGCAGCAGCAGAAAACCGCTCGGAGCAACACAGACAACATGTTTGGGAGCTGCATCCACGACCTCCGGAGGCAGCTGGACACCCTGGGGCAGGAGAAGCTGACGCTGGAAGTGGAGGTTGGCGACCTGCAGGGGCTCGTGGAGGGCTTCAAGAACAAATACGAGGATGAGATCAAATTGCGTGGAGACCTGGAGAATGAATTTGTGCTCATCAAGAAGGATGTGGATGAAGCTTACATGCACAAGACAGAACTGGAGCCCCGCCGGGAAGGGCTGACCGACGAGATCAATCCTCAGGGCAGCGGCATGAAGAGGAGACCCGTGAGCTGCAGTCCCAGATCTCGGACCCGTCCGCGGTGCCGTCCAGGGGCAACAGCCGCGCCCTGGACCTGGACGGCGTCACCGCCGAGGTCAAGGCCCAGAACGAGGACATCGCGCACCGCAGGCGGGCGCAGGCCGAGACCATGCACCGGATCAAGTGCGAGGAGCTGCAGACCTTGGCCGGGAAGCACCGGGATGACCTCCGTCGCCCGAAGACTATTTCCGAGATGAACCGGAGCATCCGCCGCCTCCGGGCTGAGATCGAGGCCCTCAGAAACCAGAGGGCTGCCCCGGAGGCCGCCGTGGCCGACGCCGAGCCGCGCGGGGAGCTGCCGTCAAGGACGCCAATGCCCAGGTGGCCGAGCCGGAGCCGGAGGCCGCCCTGCAGCGGGACGAGCGGGACATGGCCCGGCAGCTGCGCGAGCACCGGGAGCTC
This sequence comes from Canis lupus familiaris, assembly GCF_011100685.1. Lineage (NCBI taxonomy): Eukaryota > Metazoa > Chordata > Mammalia > Carnivora > Canidae > Canis > Canis lupus. The sequence goes on along the minus strand of NC_049235.1, from coordinate 21,769,305 downwards.
CTGAACGTGAGGCTGGCCCCGGACCTCGAGATGGGAGATCGCCACCGACCCACGCTGCGGGGGCGAGGAGAGCCGGCTGGAGCCTGGGATGCAGAACACGAGCATCCATAGGAAGACGACCAGCGGCTACCCCGGGGCCTGAGCTTGGCCTACGGGGCCTCACAAGCCCCCGCCCCAGCTACGGCCAGAGCCCCTTCCAGTCCAGCTTTGGCCCGGCGGTTCCTTCAGCCGCAGCAGCTCCTCCAAGGCCATGGTTGTGGAGAAGATCGAGACTCGCGATGGGAAGCTGGTGTCTGCGTCGTCTGACGTCCTGCCCAAGTGAACAGCCACCGCGGCCCTCCCAGCCTCCTTGCTCTTGTGGCCCCTTGAAGCCTTTGGGGGAAGGAGCTGTGCAGGGGGGCCTCGCGTAGGAGAGACCCGCCTGAGGCTCAGCCCCGGTCCCCAGCCTACCCTTAGGGGGAGTCTACTTCCCTGGGTACCCCTTCTTGTCCATGCCCCCAACCGAAAGCCAATTCAAGTGTCTTTTCCCAAATAAAGCCGCTGCCAGTCAAAAAAAAAAAAAAAAAAGAAAGAAAGAAAGAAAAAAAAAGAAAAAAAGAAAGAAAGAAAAGAAAATATAAGTGGAGCACAGACTTTAATTAAAAATAATTGTATTGATATTGGTTCATTAATTGTGACAAATATACCATAAGAAGGTAACATACTAATGACAGGGCAAACTAGTTGTGGATTATATGAGAATCTCCATTCTCTCCTGATAGTTTTTCAATAAATGTAAAACTGTTCTAAAAAATAAAGTTTTAAAAAAATTAAGTTTATTAGAAAAATAAAATGAAAGAGAATGTAAATAGGATTTTGTTTTGAATAAATTCCTTAAAATGTACATTCTCCTTCTCCAGTTCTTATGCTTTGTTTTTATATCACAAGCACACAGAAAATAATAGCATTTTAAAAGATTCACAGGAAATGTGTTTATCATGGAAGTGTAATAAGTTTCTTTTCCCATTCTGCCATAATGAACAGAGATTAAGAAATCCAGAGCTATTTTTCTTTAGCTTCATTATTGATTGATTATGATCTTTAAAAAGTCATTTTTGTTTATAAAATACATTTTTACCTCGTGGGAGGCTTATAAAGTTTAATGAAATGAAATAGATAGTTTATAAAAAGAATTACTTTATGGCTAATGTTACAATATCAGAGCTTTTTAAAATCAATTTTAATCCATTTCACCAAGTAATCAGAATATTTGACTTTTCTGTCAATGATGATGCCTATGATTTTATTCCTTTGTTGAATTTTCTTCACACAAATCAGCATGCACTTAAACTTTGCTTAAATACCAAGACATGCTGACACAGGCTGGGGACAGAATTGCATAGACAGTCCACACCCTGGTTCCCGCTCAGTTTTTTAAATCCAGGACATGGTATAACCCAGCAAGTCACTGTTTCATGAATCAGCCCCTCGATGTGAGGGGAAAAGTACTTGGCAACCTGACTGTGCTGTTCTAAGGTAAGAGAAGTGATTGCCTAGGGAGAAGACATCAAGGCCACCACATGTACAGACTTGCTCTGCCCAGGATGTGGGGAATTTTACTTTGCTTGGAATGAGCCCCAGAATTCAGAATTAAGCTAACTACAGCTTGCTTTTCTAATATCCTAAAAATAAGATCCGAGATGTTGTCTTTCACTATCTGTGCTTGCTTCGCCTCTGCTCACCATCCCTGAACCCTTGGAGTTGACACACTATTCCTTGATCTTGTCAGGTAATGTGAAACAGAGTGAGGCAATCAGCTATTCAATTTAGTCACAGGTGTGAGTGTAGAAACAACCCACATGTAATCAGAAGTCACAAGACAGAAAAGGTGACTGCAGGTTCTGAAAAGAGACCTGATTAGGTCTATACTAGAAACTAGGCAGCCAGGGTGGGGTATGGTCATCACTTCTGTGGTGTCTGTTGTTCTTATGGTTTGTGCTATCATTGCCTAATTCAAGAGAATCTCACCTGGTAGGACCAACAGGAGACAGGCAAGCTATTCTTCTGTGGAACCTGCTGGGTCCAGTCTCTGGCCTAAGGTAATTTCCAACTGCTCCTTTTCTTCACTCATGTAGGTCCCTGGAACTCAGGGTGATTAAAGCTTATGACTCATGGTAGCTACTGACAAGAATTTTATGAAACATAAATTCACTACATGACTTTAAAGTTGTAAGACTTGAATTCCATAGCTTGCATTCCTTTTCTCTTTGATACTATGCCACTGCATCTATCCCTATAGATTCCTGTTTCTTCTCATCTCCAAGATTGGCTATGAGTGGATCAGTACGCTCTAGTACTTTCTTCTTAAGTGTATGGACATGCACACCATTTCTGCTTTATAGACTTAAGTACTATACAGGAATGAGGACACCGGAAAGGAATGTAATAAGCATAGAGGAAGTTGTAAAAACTATTATAGCAAAGTCTTCCAGTCATAGTCCCTAGTCTGAAGTTGTGAGATAACACCCTTTGGTTTTTAGTTCTTGTTGATAAGAGTGAAGTTCACAAGATACAATAAGGAAAAATGTTAATCGGATTCTTATTTGGGGGTAATGTTTCTTTATCAAGAACTTTCAGCTGAATGTTACCAAATTCAGTGGGCATTTTCATAGAAATAGGTATTTAAAGAATTACTCCTCCCTTAAACATACTGAGATACTTACATTACTTTATCATATTCTACTCAGCAATGTTACTTGGACTCAATGCTAGTCTAGGATTTTTTCCTCAGTCCATAGATCCAGAACCTCATCTAACAGTTTTGGCTTATGTTCCATAAAGTCACTAGAAATCTTTATTAATTTATAATGCAAAGTATTTACACTAAGACATTTTTTTCTCCAGATATTGGCCTCAGAAATGAACCAAAAACAGGCATAGGCTTAAGATTATGGAGGCAAGGAACAAAGCAAAGAGAAATGTTTTCAAGCTGAAACAGCTTGATGAAACTTCCCTTACAATTATGGCACCACGGACTTCTATCTGCCCAGGAGCCTAAATATTCCTGTCACTCATCTGAGAGCCCTTAGTTTAGGGACACACCAAAAAAGTCTTACTTTATAATTTTCATCTTTCTGGGTGCCACATGCACCCACACCTTTATAATTCTGTATCTTCACCCTCACTGCAAACCGCTTATGACTTTTGGACAATGTGTTTTATGTTTATTTAGCTGACTTCCTATGGAGAAGAAATATCTATGTATATCAATTGCTGTCAGTCTCAAAATTGGACTTGCCTTTTTTTCTCCTTTCTAAATTTTTTTCCCTAGCATTCATCTTATTTAGGTCTACTTTGTACATCTAATTACTACAATTGCATATAGCAATAACTCACCACATTTCAAATTTGTAATCAGTTAAATAAGTACTATAAGCACAAACAAGAGTGAAATGCTATTATAAAATCACAAAGGGGAATCATATAGGAAAACATTCCTTTGTTTCTCATCCTATATGTGTGAATAGGAGAATTAATATAGATTGACATAATGGTAGGGATGTTGGTACTTTAATACATAAGAGTGAATGAAGGAGTGCAATTGAACAAGCCTATTTTATGGTCAGTCATTACTGACTTGAAATTTTAACTCAGAGGACGTTTGTTTTGTTCTAAATACAGTGTTTACAAAGCTTTGATAAGATAGTAGGGAAGCACCCAGAGAGGAAAAATAGTATTGTAATTAATATTAATAAAAATACTTAATGCAACCTTTGAAGTATTTTTAACTAAAATTTAAAAGGATCCTATGATCAACAAATGGTGCTGGGATAACTAGATATCTATATGGAAAAGGATAAAATTGGGCCCTTTTTCACACCATATACAAAAATAACTGAAAATGGATCATTGACCTAAATCTTTCATGACCTTGGATTAAGTAATGGTTTCTAGATGTGACCTAAAAGCACAAGTGATAAAAAACAAATAAATTGGATTTCATCAAGATTAAAGGCTTTTTAATGGTAACTATGTGAGGAAATGATATATTATTCAGTTTAATTGTAGTAATCATTTCACAGTGTATATGTATACCAAATCATCAAGTTGTACACCTAAATATATATAGTTTCTACTTTTAAAATATATAAATTACAAGGTTAAAAACTTTTTGCTTCAATGGACACCATCACAAAAAGTGAAAAGACAACCCACATGGAAGAAATTGTAAATCATATATATCTAATAAGGAACACGTACCTAGAGTACATAAATAATTCTTATACCACAACAATAAAAAAGACAACCCAATTTAAAAATGGGCAAAGGACTGAACAGACATTTCGCCAAAGAAGATAGACAAATGTCCAATAAGCACTTGAAAAAATGAACAACATCATTAGTCATTAGAAAAATGCAAAACAAAGCCATAATGAGACACTACTTCACACCTAGGATGCCTATAATCAAAATGACAGGCAATGACAAGTATTGGCAAGGTCATGGAAAAACTGGAGCCCTCACACATTGCCAGTGGTAATGTAAAATGGTACAATGCTTTGAAACCAAAGTTTGATTTGATAGTTCTTCCAAAAAGTTAGATATAGAATTACCATATGAGTCAGCAATTCTACCCCTACTGGATCCACTCCTAGTTATAACATATGAAAAAATGAAAACAAATCCACACAAATTCTAATAGCCAAAAAGTAGAACAACCCAAATGTGCATCAATTGATGAATGGATAAACAAAATCTGGTGCATCCATACGGTTTTATATTATTTGACCATAAAATGAAGTACCGATTCATGTTATAACATGGATAAACCTTGAAATCATTATGGTAAGGGGAAGAAATCAGACACAAAAGACCATATATTATATGACTTCATTTGCATGAAATGTCCAGAGTAGGCAAATACATAGAGAAGGAAAGTCGATTAGTGATTGCCAGGGCCTGGGGGAGAGGAAAAACAGAATAAGTGCTAATAGGTATTGGGTTTCCTTTTCGGAGTGATGGAAATATTTTGGAATTAGATAGCAACGATTGTTGCAAAACTGTACATATACTAAAACTCTGGAGTTATACTCTTCAAAATGGCAAACTTTCTGATTTGTGAAGTAGGTATGTGAAATACCCACAGTTTAAGATAAAGAAACTATGGTTCAAAAAGGCTGAGGACTTTATTAACATTGGAGGTTGGTGGTATAAGTGCATTGAATTAGGCTAATGGTTCTCAAAATGTGGTTTGCAAATCAGTAGCATCAGCTTCACCTGGAAACTTGTTAGGTATGACCATTCTTAGGTTAAACCTCAGATCAAAAGAGTCAGGACTTCTGGAGAGGGAGCTCAGTATTCTGTGTTTTAACAAGCTCTGCAGGTGATTTCGATGAACACTCAGGTGTGAGAGTCACTGGGCTAGTTACAGCTTTAAAGCTTTACTGCTCCCCTGGTCACTAGATATGTAGTCTTTGGTAAGTTTCCTGACTTTTTGGTGCCTCAAATTATTCATCTAGAGAAATCATTCCTCATAGAATTATTATGAGGATTAAATGTTTTAATACAACTAATTTGCTTGGAATAGAGTTTGTCAACGAGCTGAGTACTCAATAAGAATCAGTTATTTTTATGCAATAGTTCTGAGCTGATACAGGGAACAAATATAGATTCCCCCACTTGGAGAAATAGAGCCACAGATAGAAGTTTAAATTTTCTAGTAGCCACATATAAAAAGTAAAAAGAAATAAAATATTTTATTTAATCCAATGTGTTAAAAATATTAGCGTTTCAACATATCATCAACATAAAAAATGTTTAGTTTGCATTCTCTTTTTCAAACTGGGCCATCAAAATCCAGTGTATTTTATATTTAGAACACATCTCAATTTGGACTAGCCACATATCAATTGCCAGTAGTCACCCGTGGCTGGTGGCTGGTGGCTGGTGTATTGGACAACAAAGGTCTTATTCAAATGCTGTGCTCTTTTCCTTATCTAAAGTTCCTAAGGGAATGACCAGACGGGGACAAGTCATGAAGCATCCTTTCCTGACATATCCCACCTTAAAAGGTGATACTGGGGGGCAGCCCTGGTGGCTCAGCGGTTTAGCGCCACCTTCAGCCCAGGGTGTGATCCTGGAGACTCGGGATCGAGTCCCACGTCGGGGTCCCTGCATGGAGCCTGCTTCTCCCTCTGCCTCTCTCTCTCTCTCTCTGTGTCTCTCATGAGCAAATAAATAAAATCTTAAAAAAAAAAAATGATACTGGGTTGCAGATGAGCCTCCAACATATGTCCTCAATTGCAGATTGTTACACAAGGATGACCTGGTGAACTGCCTGAGAAGAATCTTAATGGAGTAACATAGTAGACTGCGGGCTTTCCTGTATTGTAATCGTACTCTTTTGTATCCATAGGGTCTAGAAAACTTGCCAGGCACACAGCAGGAACTCAGCACAATTTTTTCAATTAATGAATGAACAGTGAGAGTGCTTTTCTAGCTTAATTTTTAATTTTATTACAATTTTTTCAAATATCTGAAAACATTTAATAATTCCTTTCATAATGTCTCTACTTCTCATAAACAGACCCATTTTTTTCTAAACCGATTTCTTAATGTTTCTCCTTACATTTAAATATTCATCAAGCCCCTGATAAAGACTAAGTTTCTTTTTTTTTTTAAAGGTTTTTTTTTTTCTTTTTTTTAATTTTTATTTATTTACTTATGATAGAGAGAGAGAGAGAGAGAGGCAGAGACACAGGCAGAGGGAGAAGCAGGCTCCATGCATCGGGAGCCTGATATGGGATTCGATCCCGGGTCTCCAGGATCACGCCCTGGGCCAAAGGCAGGCGCCAAACCGCTGCGCCACCCAGGGATCCCAAGACTAAGTTTCAACAGCATGAGCCAATTCAAGCCCCTAATAAAGACTAAGTTTCAAGACCATGAGCCCATAATAGAATTGCTGATATCAGGATTTTATTTTCTGTGACAGAAGACATATTTCATATATGTGCGAATATAATACAAAGATCACAAATACAATTTTGTTTGGATTTTTTATTGCCGATCTAAGAAGAAATGCAAGCAAATATCCAAAATTTCAATGCTGATGAGTCTTCCTCATTCTCAGTAGCAGTAACTATAGGACATATTTTTACACTAAGGGCCCACATCCCTGGATAATGCTGACATGAGTAAAGCTTATAGACTGAAGTAATCTGCAGAAACACTGTTGACATGTGGGTGGAGTGGTTTCCCAGGAAAGTTGCTACCTGGCATAAATTAGTTTCTAGAATCCTAGATGCAAAATGTGGGTAGTTAACTCAAATGGAGTTGGACAACCTAGAAGGCTTCCTTGACTCACTCCATACTTTTCCTTATGCTCATTCCTCTCCAACCACACTAGTCTCCCTCCTCTTCCTCAGACACACCAGATTTGCTCCAACCTTCCTGCTATATGCTGAATGTTCTTCCCCCAAATCCACCTGGCTACCTCCTTTCACTTCCAGTCTTGCTCAGATGTCTCTCCTCCTTGAGTTCTTCCCTGGTTGCACTATTAAATAGTCACTTGCCCAGATTCCACCCCCTGCTTTTTACCCTACTTAGCACTTACCACCCCTTAACTTATATCATCCTGTGCTGTTTATTGCTCCTCATAGTAGAATGTGAGTATCACAATAATAGAGATCTTGTCTGTTTTGTTCACTGAAGTACCCTATCTTAGAGTAGTGGCTGGTGTATAGCAGGCACTCCATAAATCCTTGTTGAATGAATAGTTCACTCAGAGACCAGATTCTTTAATAGATTTCTTTCCCTTTTCACTTTTTAAGCCTGCTCTAGTATTAAGATCAGCTGGGAGTTTTTGCAAGCCTAACTGAGAAGTTGAACTCTCCCAACCTTTTGGTTGGGTTTGCTCACTGAAGGGTCCTGTCTCTGGAATTCATTTCTCTGGGCAGGTTGCCAGAATCTGAATTTATTGTCTTTGGTATATGATGCAAGATTTAGGGTTTTTGTTTTTCTTTTTTGGAGGGGCGTGTTTCAATTTTGGCTAACTTTATTGTTTTGTCTGGGGTTTTATTCTTGTGTGAGTTTTGTTTGTCTGGGTTGATCAAGCAATTTAGCAACTATTCTTCACAGAGCTATGGAATACGAGAAATTAGAGCTGGAAAAGACCTCATGGTTGATCCAGTCCATCCCCCTTGCCATTGAAGTCTTGCTCTCCATAATACAATGTCCACGGCTTTGTTCAATGAGGTTTTAAATGTCCTCAGAGATTCCTTTAGGCGCCCACTCAACTAACTTAATACTCTCAGCAACTAACACAAATTCCCAGTGTACCTCTAAACTCTCCCTTTTATATTTTCATTTGATTTCTATTTGTAGTCCAAGGTAGCAAGCCTTTTCTCCTATGGGATTTTACATCTTTCAAGAAGTGTGGACTGATATTTCTTCTCTTAACAGTTCTTTAGCCAAACTATACATGTGTTCCTACCTTTCTTTATTCTCTTCAATTTTGGTTTTGCTTAGTGAATTCTTTCAAACCCCTCACCTTGATTTTTAGTATTGTGTAGTTTCACTAGTAATCCATTGAATGGCTGTAAGACAATGCTTTTCCTTCTGAAATCTTAAGACAAATCACTGCCATCTACTATATGAAATTGCAAATATATCACATTTGCTGCCATAATCAAGCTAGGCTGTTTTTATTTTATTCATTAGAATATTAAACAAGTTCTGTACAATGCTCTTCTTACCTTGACTTTAAAATTTTGATAGTAATTGTGTAATACCAGACATCTCACTTAAGCCCTTGGTACTTTTGTTTTTATATCTGCAAAAGGAGAAAATATCGGCTTCAGCCTCCTTTGCTATAATCTTATGAAAATAAAGATGTTATTTTAGGACTAGAAAGAGATCTTTCAGAGATAAAAAAAACTTTCACTTCCTAGCTTTCAGACAGAATCACATAGGATAAATTATTTTCAATAACATGAAGTTGAAATGGCACTTTTTTTTTCTGATTTATAATAACTTATGCTGAATCAGTACAACTCAAACTAACTGTACTAAATTTTAAAAATTCCCAAATGCCATGGGCTGATTTTTGTAAGATATAAAATCACAGGATTGGATGAAATGGCAATGTCAAAGTGCTTTAAGAGTCACTGTTTGTATTTATCTTTTCCCAGATAGGCACTGATCCATGGATCCTATTTTGAGTAGCCCTAACGACTATTTTCCTCACTTTCAGATTCAGATACTTTATATATATTTCTCTTCTGAAGATTAACATAATACTTGCTTTTACTTTTCAGCTTGCTTTCTGCTTCACTTGAAAATCAACTTTTAAAAAACAGAAGAGTCAATCAATTAATCATTTTCCCAAAACATTTGGTTACATGTTTCCCACTTATTTATCTTCCCTTTTTTAAAAGTGTAATAATCTCTCATTTATTTCATAAAATCAAATCTGAATGAAAAATACTTTTATGAAAGAAAAAAAAACAAACAGTTTATTGGAGTTTATACCAAGTCAGTACCTTACAGGATAGTCTCTTGGTCACACAATGCCAGCAGCTTGACTTCTCAAACTGTTTCTAGTCTCTAGCAATCCTGACCAAGTCTAGGGCAACACTGTGAACAGCAGAAATCCACCAATCCAAGAAGGTAAAAAACACTCGCTTATTCCACCCTGCCTGGCACTCTGCCATCAACCTGCACTTTTTGGATTTAAGACACAGATTATATGTCAGCAATAACTGGAGTAGCTATTACATAAGCTGGTTATGGGATGCCATGTGCTTTCAACCGGCATCTTTTATAGTTTGGGCATTACAAAAATTTAGTTTTAGCACTCTTTTCTGAAATAAGCTTCTCTTATTTTTAGTGGGTTTTAATTACTTTGAGAGGGATTAAATAAAAATATACTGAAATATCATTTCTCCAGGGAATTAAAAAAATAAAGTTTATGGGAAAACATGAAATGTGAGGAAATATTAAATATAGTAAACTGCACAAATGTAATACCTAAGTTACACCTTGGGCTTTTTATGATTTAAAAATCTATTCCAAGAAAAAGAAAAAAATGAAACTTGAAGACTTATGAGCTTGTTTCAAAAAATACTAAAAATAAGTTCCAGCTGGTGTGAGAACACGGTAAAGGTATAACATTGTACCAGGGTAAATAATAGCACAGGATGGGTGAGGCATTGGCAGGGGGAAACTTTAAATGCAGAACATTTTATACTGCTTTTTAAAGGGATTTTTACAAAAGTAAGAAAACATATATACACCCATCAATAGCAGAGAAAATGTATTGAAACAATATATCAGATGATGTTTTCTTTACACAATTTTCCAAGAGCAAGCACATAGCTAGTGTGGATTAATCACTAATGAATTAACAGATTATTAGCTCCTAAAGCTAGTTATTTTATTTTCTAATGTTTCAATGTGCCAGATGTTTCATAAAAATAGTTTTTACTATTTAAAATGATTTATGAAGCTAGAATGCCCAACTTTTATTTCTGTGTTAAAATTTAAGAGTTAAAAACGTTAACAAACAGAATTTGCAGTTCAGTTAGCAGTCACTGAATGTAAAAAGAGTTCTTAAAATGCTCCTCTTCAAAGCCATTCTTGTTCCCATAGAAACCAATGTGAGATCCTGGAAAACAAGGTAAGTTCTAAAATAATCACCATTATAAATACCCATTATATAAATGTAAATACAGGCAATTGAAATGATTTAGATGATTTTGAAATTGCATATCATTTCCCAAACCATAATGATTCCTTCAGAGTGGTTCTTGTCTGTCATATAAATACAGCATTTACAAAATTTTTAAAATTCTTATGATTTACTTGTGAGACCATAATCGCCTTTTCAAACAAGTCTTGGGCATGCAAATATCGATTTTTGAACATGTATTTTGGTGCAAGATGGGTATTTTGGCTGAGCTTTTCCTTTGTGGTAGATTAAGTACTTATTATTACTAGTCTTTGGATTTTATATAACCATTTCTTTATTCATTATTAATTGTTCTACAATGAGATTTAGATATTTTAGAGTTATTTTACAACTATAATTTTTCACATTTTTATTTATGCAAGCATTTGTCATATTAAAAGAACCAAGAAATCTCCTTTTATTGGGATTGTAATTCTTTCCAAAGTCCAGAACCAATCATTGGATATAGAGTACTGATAATGTTAATGAACATGGTAGTGTGCGTTGTTCACAGATATACATGCCTCTAAGAGATAAGCCTCCTAAAGTTTAAGAAGCAAGGGCATTTCAGAGGTCAAATTCCAATAGCAGGAAGGAAGCATTTTAATTTTGCCTAATTGATGAAGGAGTTCTGGACTCGCCATCCCAAAACATGCTACTATGCCAAAGTAGCATGAGGTGAAAGCACTTGAAAAACAACAGATACAAGAGAGGCTTTCTCTGAACTTCCCATTTCTGCCTAAAGACTGAGCCTTCAAAAGGAATTCAATGGTCTTAAATCCCCTTCCTGGGATTGGCTCCTCCCACTGGGAGGGGTCTAGAAGTCAACTCCACACCCAGACAAACTTTGTCAAAACTTATCCTATCTTATCTTCCACCTATTCTTCTAACAGCCCATTCATCTTTCCTAAAATAATTTACTCTCTCCTAAATTGCCTATATGCCCTCCTTCCTCTGTTAAGGATGGCATATAAGCTCTCAAATCTCACCACTTTTTTTGGCATTTACTTTTTTCCTGTGATGACCTGGTGGGCATAATATTAGAAATTAATAAATTCGTTTCCCTTTTCCTGTTAATCTGCCTGTTGTCAATTTATTTTATAGACCCAGTTATTGAACCAAGGAGAACAAAGGGAAAGTCTTTTCTACCCTACACTGTTAAGGGAGTTACAAGTTATAGACTAGTCATACAGTATTGTTAATTTGATCTATGTTCAGAAAATCAGGTATTTTGTTTTCCATTTCATCTAGTTTTGCTTCTTAAAATGTAATGTAGATCAGCAATATGAAAGCTTATTAAAAATGTAGAATTTCAGGCCCTAGGTAGATTAGCTGATTCAGAAGCTGCATTTTAACAAGATCACCAGGGTTGAATGCATATTAAAGTTTAGAAACAAAGCCAGTCTCAACTATTTGCTCCAAGCAAATTATAGTTTTATTCCAGGTAGACTGATGGAAGCTAAAAAACACACTAGGATGTAAACTCTAAGAGGGGATGGACTGTGTTTGCAAGTGGCATCTGCACATCATGTGGTTTAGAGCAAAATCCTTTAACAATGTTAAATAATTTTGAGAAAAGAAAAAGAAAAATATCCCTTTATTTCAAGAATGACATATTTTCAAGTTTTATGTCTTTAGAAGAAAATGTTTATATTTCATTTTGTTTTTATCCCCACAAGGCAAACATACATCATACCCCAAAATCAACTTAATAAGGAAGATTTAAATGTAACACCTGAAGTTGCAAAACTCCTAGAAGAAAACAGGCAAGAGCTTCATGACATTGGTCTAGGCAGTAATTTCTTGCATATGACACCAAACGCACAACCCATAAAAGCAAAAATAGACAAGTGGGACTATATCAAACTAAAAAATGCTGCACAGCAAAAAAAATTAATCCACAGAGTGAAAAGACAACTTACAGAATGGGAGAAAATATGTGCAAATTATATGTAACTAATAAGGAGTTAATCTCCAAAATATACATGGAACTTCTACAATTCAATAGTAAAAAACCAAATAACCCAACTAAAACATGGGCAAAGGGGTAGGAGTGCCTGGGTGGCTCAGGCAGTTAAGCCTCTGACTCTTGATTTTGGCTCAGGTCATGATCTGAGGGTCTTGAAACTGAGCCCCCCATAATGGGGGCTTTACACTAGGTGTGGATCTTGCTTAAGATTCTCTCCTCCGTCCCTCCCCCAAACTCATGAGTGTACACACTCTCTTTCAAAAAGGGCAAAGGACTTCAATAGATACTTCTCCAAATAAAACATACCAATGACCAGTAGGTATGTGAAAAAATACTCAACATTATGAATCATCAAGGAAATGCAAATAAAAACCACAATGAGATATCACCACCTCATATCTACCTGTCAGGAGGCCTATAATAGTAGGAATAATAATAATATTAATAAAAAGGTAACAATACATGTATTGACAAGGATGTGCAGAAACTATAACCCTTAAATACTGTTTTGGGGAATGTAAAATGGTGTACCTACTATAGAAAATAGTATATAGATTTCTCCAAAAATTACAAATAGAACTACTAAATGATCTAGAATTTCCCCTTCTGGGAATTTATTCAAAAGAACTAAAATTAGGATCTCAAAAAAATATCTGCACTCCCATGTTTATTGCAGCATTGTTCACAACAGCCAAGATACAAAAATAACCTAAATTTCCATTGAGTGATAAAAGGATGGAATATTACTCAGCCTTAAAAAAAAGGGAAACTCTGCCATATTCAACAACATGGATGAACCTGGAGGACATTATGATAAATAAGATAAGCCAGTCACAGAAGAACAAATATTGCATGATTCCACTTATATGACATCTGTCATACTCAAATTCATAAAACCAGAAAATAAAATGGTGATTGCCAGGGGCTGGGAGAAGAGGGAAATGGAAAATTGCTGTTCGATGGGTATAGAGTTTCAGTTATACAAAATGGGTAAGTTTTAGAGATCTGCAGTACAGCATCATGCCTTTAGTTAACAATATAATGCATTAAAAAATGTAAGAGGGTAGGTATATTAAGCGCTCTTACCACATACATTTTAAAAAAATAGATCACAGCAGGATTTAGAGCTAGCTGCAGGTGTTCAGAGTCTGATCTCACAGACTTTTCTTAAAGACCTTCAAGATCTTTTTTAGGGGAGAAAGAATAAATTTTAAAGGCCCAGAAATAATGAAAATTTGAACATGGACTATGTATTTATATGAAATAGAAGATGTTCTATAAAAGATATCCCAAAGTTGACTTTCTAAATCTCATCCATTCTATATTTCCCCTGCTCTATTTCCATTGCTGCAAATTGCATATGGTTTAGTTTTCCTCACCCTTTTAAATTTCCATTTTCTCCTAACAGAGTTACACCTACATTTATCACAATATATGTGAAATTTTGATGATGATGTTGGTAACTGCCTAAATGTTGTGTCCTGGTAGGGAGGGGAGGGTCCTGAAGGTGTGCTTACAGATTTAATTTCATCTAGCACCAGTCGTTTGGAGACTCAGAGAGAAGCTCCAGTAAATGGTTGTGTTCTGGAGGTTAGAAAGATATGGCACAGCAAACATTCAGTACTTCTTTTTATTTTTAAAGATTTTTTTCATTTATTCATTTGAGACAGAGAGACAGAGCATGAGCAGGAGGAGAGGCAGAGGGAGAGGGAGAAGCAAACTCCCTGCTGAGCCAGGAGCCTGGGGTGGGGCTTGATCCTAGGATGGGGAGATCGCAACCTGAGCTGAAGGCAGATGCTTAACTATCTGAGCCACCCAGGCGCCCCTCGCCCCCCGCCATTGAGTACTTCTTGACGACAAATATGGATGCTGTTGGAATTAATTATTTTTTCTAACCTCAAGGAGTTCTATGAATTGCTAGAGAGTATGAATCAACATTATCATTCTCTTTCTACTTCAAACTATTTATTGCCTATTCACCATATGCCAGGCATCCTTCTGAGTGTTTTATATGAAATAGTTCATTTAATTCATTTAATCCTTCCAACAGCTTTGTGGAGAAGGTAACTGATTACTCCTACTTCAGAGATGAGTAAACTGAGGCCCAAGAGGGAAAGTAATTTTCTAGGGCCCCTCAGCTGGTAAGTAGCAGAGCCTGAGTCAAGTAGAGTGACTGTGGAGCCAAAGCTTTTTACACACCCTGAAAGGACATCCTAGAGACTTGATGTGTGGACCTGTCTTCTCAGTTCTTCATGGCTGGCTAATTAGCTGTACCTTCCTGAGGTTAAAATGAGTGACTTTGAAATCAGTCCTTCCTCCAGATATCAGCCATTTAGCAGTCCCTTACCATTTCCTCCCGGATAGAGACAGATACAGAAAGGTCAATCTTGTAGAATCCATTCTGCCTACTTATTGAATGGTCACTCTACAGCAAACTTAAGGATTCAGGTATTTGTGTCATAACTAAAACTATATAGATCCCAAGTGGGATATAGAGGAAAAAAAAGATTTGCTAGAGACAAACTGAATCATCAACTATAAAATCTGCTGCTAGCTTGACATCTTGTGAAGTTAAACATAATCAACCAATTGCAGATATGATATGTAAGTAAAGGCATAGTTTTGATTTCAATGCTTCTCTCTAAGTATTATAAGGGCCATATCATTATTTTTTAAAGTTTTTATCTAATTGAGGTTCCCAAATTCTGGTCCAAATGTGTGCTATATTTACTTGCTCTATTCTCTTTACACACATACACTGTGTTCATTTCTCAGATAATTTCCTTTTAAAATAGAAATTCAAATGTATTACTTTGTACCAATGTGATTTATCTGATTACATGTCTCTGAGTGGAATCTGAACTCCTGGAAGAGAAGGACTTTGTGTATACATGCTTGATCTCCAATACAGTGCCTCATGGGTGGTATGAACAGATACTGTAACTAATGTTATTGAATGAAGGAATAGGATTTGAATAGATAAACATGTATCAAAATTTATAACGCCCAATTATATATTACATAATATCCATCTATAATATTACATACACGTGCGACAGTTTTGTAAGTTCACCTCCACATTAAAAATGATATTTAATAATATCTGAAAAATTCAAAATGATATATTTGAACACCATTACATGTGAAGTACATCGGGTTTTACAAAGTGTGACTTTATAATAACCTGTAAACTCGTTATTACACACACAGAAACACACTGTTTAACAGGGTATTCACCACAGCGTAATTACAAGCTGCAGGAACAACGAATAATGGTTAAAGTTTGGAGATTCACCTCAGGTAAACAAACCTGCATTTGGATTGTCTAGCACTACTTGACTGATTTTGGCTATTTCTTTGTGAACCTGAATTTTCTGTGATGTGGAGATATTTAATATCATGCTTACGGAATTGGTTTAAAGATGGGACTAATAAATAAAAATCTTTAAAAAAAATCTGGCTTGCTGCCTATGATAAATAAATAAGTAAATAAATAAATAAAGTCTTTAAAAATCTGGCTTGCTATTGTTTATGTTGCTAAAATCTTTGAAATTTTTATTTTAATTGTGGTAGTATAGAGATTTGATGTTCTAAAATTCACACAATACTCACAAGATTGTTTATTTACAAATACTCATATTTGTTGTAGAGATATAATTCAGCAAGCAGCTTGAAGTAAGAAGAAAAATTGCATTTCCCAGAGACAGTAACTGTTAATACATTAGAATACGTCTTGAATATTTTAAATATCTAGCTATCTTCCTTTCCATGTCTACAAATATGCATATCAAATATTGTGTATATTTTTTTAAATGTGAGCATATAATAAATGATAAGAATACACAAATTATTTAAAAAATCTGGCTTGCTGCCTATGATAAATAAATAAATAAATAAATAAATAAATAAATAAATAAATAAATAAATAATAAAAATATCTTTAAAGATGGGACTACTCTATATTAAAAGGCCCTTCAGGAATTTTAGCAGGCATTTTATCCCTCAGATTTAAACTAAGTAAAGGTGTTCCATTTTCCTACACTCTAAGAGTTTTTTCCAATAAGGGAAAACCTACCCGGATGCCAAATTTGCCAACTCATTGAGTCCAGGTAAAAGAATAAAGGCACAAAACGCTTCACCTCTAACCTCTGATGGATTGCTACACCCGCAGGAAGCGCCGGGCGGACCTCCAGCATCCCAGCATTCCCCGCGCTGCTCCCGTTGCTCTCCTACCGCGTCTCTATGGTAAGTGCCGGCCTCGGAGGCAGCCGGGGCGCTGGTGGCTCAGGCGAGGAGAAGTCAAGAGTTCCAACTTTCCTCTCGGCCTGACAGGCTTTTGGCGCGGAGCGTCGCCATGTCAGAGAAGAAGCAGCCGGTAGATCTGGGTCTCCTGGAGGAAGACGACGAGTTCGAGGAGTTCCCTGCCGAAGGTAACCTCTGGGGCCTGTGGGGCCTGTGGGCCGCGCGGACGGTGACTCAGGCCTCCGGGGTGGAGTCGGCGCCGGCGGGAAGCCTGGACCCCTGCGGCCGGTCCTCGAGGCTCCACAGGCGCGACCCTCCTTGCGACAGGCCTGGGGCTCGGCGTGCCCGGGGCGCCTCCTCAGTGCGGCCGAGCGCCTCCCGCTTCCTCATTGGGAGGAGCCACGGCGTCCTGGGCCTCTGGCCCCGCGTCCAGCGCGCCGGGCCCTTTCACTCTCCCGCTGGGTTACCCGGCGCCTCGTTCTTGCCTCTATAAATCCCCCCACCCCTTTTTTTTTTTCCGTTGTTTTCTTGTAGTGGGCCAGCCTTCCTCTGCCCCTAAGCCATCTAGAACTGAATTGCTGTTTCTGGTTAGGCCAGAGTTGCTCACTTTGAGGACTTTACAAATGAAGCCTGTTAGGCAGAATGGGAGGCTCGGTGTTGGTGGTTAATAAATAACACGTTATTACCTTATCCTTGTTTTTCATTTTTGACCGCTTCAAACTAACAAAGTTAAGTATTTGTGAGACGCTAAAACGTCTCTACATTTTTATTAGTTTCATAGTTACCAAGAGGAGCTTCGTTTTCTCATTGTAACTGATGGCAAATAAGTAGCATTTATTGGGCGATTACTTGTCTAAGTACTTTGCTTGTATTAATTCATTTTCCAGTTCTAGCAAATAGGTACTGGTATTACCGTTTTTCAGATAAAGACATCGACGTATCGACGTTTGGAACTATTAAGAAACTTGTCCAGTGGCACATAGCTGGCCAGCCATGATGGATACCTTTTTTTTTTTTTTTTTTTTTAGAAATAATGTACTGCCTCTGTTTATTTCTTAGATCGTTGTTGCCAGGTAGGTTTCCAGAATTATTTGCTTTATTGGGTAATTGTAATGTGTAGGATAAATATTTGTCTTGTAAGAAGAGGCTACTATGGGGTAGGCTTTCTGAAGGTGGTAGGAAGAGAATTGTGGTTAATGGTGTACAAATCTGTTGTTGAGCAATTACTGCTTCACTAACATTGTCATAAGTTGTACCCCCTGGTGATCCTGTTGTGCATAAAAACCACATAGCTTGAGCATCTGTTCTTTTTACTTATGGTGTGTACTCTGTTATTTTGCTTAGTGGCAGAAGACATTAGTGTGCATAGGACACAGACTCATAAGCTAACCCAGAGGACATTTCAGTGGGTTTAATCTGTCCACACGTGTTTTCTCCCTCTCTCTTTTTAAAATATTTTATTTGTTTTATTTGAGAGAGAAAATGAGCTGGCGGCAGTGAGCAGGAAAAGAAGGCCCCCGGCTGAACAGGGAGCCCGGCGGGGGCTGGATCCCAGGACCCTGAAGTCATGACCTGAGCTGAAGGCAGATGCTTAACTGAGCCACCCAGGCGCCCCCAGACATGTTCTTTACCTCACTGTTAAATTGGTTCATAATCTAACATTGAACTGTATAGTAGAGAACTGGTTTATTGAGGGTAGGATCAACTTTTTACTCAAACTTCATATTTCAAATAGCTTTATCACATACAAAGTACAATGTTAAGCACTTTATTTACATCATATAGGCTGTCACCACAGCCATCAGGAAACCGATGCTTAGATTTAAAAAGCTTGCTATTAAGTAGTGAAGCCAGGATCTGAAAGGTCTCTGTGACTCCCCAATATAAACTCTAGTTGTAACCTTTAGCAAAGTGCCTGGCACATACGTAGTAGCTGGTTAATAAATGCTTGATGAACGAATGAACCTGTATTTAAAGTAAGTAGTTGAGAACTGACTGTTTAGAAAGCTCTAGAAATAATTGTGTACCTAATGATACACATGATTTTTCTCAGCAACTTCCATTTCATCAGTTTTTGCAGAATATGTAGTTCTTACTCTAAGCTTATGTTGTGAGCAGCAGTCTGTTCAGAGTCTTGTTATATAGTAAAAAATCTCATTAAATAGGAAAAGCAGAGGATTTTTCTAGAGGGGAGGAGAAGAGGGAGAGAAAATCTTAAGTAGGCTCCATGCTCAGCAACCCTAAGATCATGACCTGAGCTGATCAAAATCAAAGAGTTGGTGGATTAACCAACTGAGCCACCCAGGTGCCCTGAGAATTTTTTTTTCTTTTTTGAAGACAAAACCCTCTTACAGCAGAACCAATTTATTAGAATTAGTAATTCACCACTTGTTGGTAACTCACCACTAAAGAATATTTGTTGTCTTCAGGTTTGAATGTGTAGAATCTAATTCATTTAGGAATTTTTCCATTTAGAATGAAAAATAACATTAAAATGCCATTGTTTGGTTCAGGTTTCTGTGTTTCTTCTGTGGTTTATAACTTAGGCAGGTTTTCGTTTTGTGTTAATTTGAATTGAGATTTTGCGGGGCACAAAATTAGCCCAATAGGTGAAACCAATCAGTATTTACTAATAAAAACTGCTCTTATAAAAAACAAAACTAAAAGAAAAAAACCTGGAAAAATATCACCAAGGAATTACTGAATTATTCTCTCTTGAAACTATACATTTCTTCCTTTGGGTAGTCATAGTTTAGTCTCACTGATGCTCAGTGTGATCCGTGGACCAGCAGTTTTGGCATTAGCTGGCAGCTTATTAGAAATGCAGTGTCTCAACCTAGACCTTCTGAATTAGTTTGGACTTTACCAAGATTCTTAAAAGATTTGTATGCACATTAAAGTTGGAGAATAACTAAATGGCCTATTTTGAATTTTTTAGTATGTGGGTTTTCAGTTCAATGATTATGCCCTGAATTACTTTCCTAATTCTCTGCCTTCTTAGGAAATTCTCTTTCTTGTGATTGTCCTTACAGTAAATGTGCCAATGACAAACTCACTAACAGATACAACTTAAAATGACCTCTAATCATCTTTTCTATCTATAGGAGGTCTGATTTTCAGTGGCCTTGTTGCCTCTCTGCTCCAGAAAGTGGATGATACCCATTGTCTAAGGGTAGCTTGCCGTTACAAGAGACTGCTACATGAAAGCCATTCCTGAAGTTCTGTATCCCTGGTTTGACTAACGGATTGTCCATCTTTTTTGGGAGTGTTGTTGCTACATCTCATTCCAGATAAGAACTTGTTTGCAAGGATGTCATCCAGTCATTTTAAGGAGGGGGAATTTCTGTATGAAAATGTGCTTTCCTGGAGCTTCTTTGCTTCTTCTTCTTCTTTTTTTTTTTTTTTTTAAAGATTTTATTTATTTATTCATGATAGAGCGAGCGCGAGAGGCAGAGACACAGGCAGAGGGAGAAGCAGGCTCTATGCCAGGAGCCCGATGTGAGACTCAGTCCCCGGGACTCCAGGATCACACCCTGGACCAAAGGCAGGCGCCAAACCACTGAGCCACCCAGGGATCCCCTTCTTTGTTTCTTCTGAATAGTTACTCAGTGTGACCTATAACGGTGGTGGTGGGGGTGATTCTCTGAATGTCTAAAGGAACAAATGCTTCTTTAAAAAAAACAAACTTGTCATTATTTAGTCTGTGGATCTGTGTTACATTGGTAGTTCCTCACAGTTACTCTAACTGATAGATGTATAATCTGGTCATTAAGAACTGTTTAAAAATCATATTTAGGATCTTTGTGAAATGCATTCTGCAGCTTTTTTGAGTATTTAAACTGAGAATAGGCTTTACGAGGAGGACATTCAACATACTGGATATGATTGATTATAATTGTGGAGGCTTTGATATGGTTAGACCTGGAAAGCAACTTAAAATCTGAAGGTAAAACTTGTCAAGCTCACACAGCTAGGTTGGTAATAGAGCAGGGTCTAAAACTGAAATACTTTATAATTTATTTGGAACGTCAAACAATTTTTCATATCAGATATTGAAAGGATATTTAAAATATTTTCATTACTCACCTTCCTTTGACAATTAGAAGTGGGTGAGAGTAAAAATGGGAAGAACAAGTGGGCTTTTAGGTTCTTTAATTCTTTCTGTGCCAGAATTGAGATGGGTTTTTTTGTTTGTTTGTTTGTTCGTTTTTTGCTTTTTGCTTTTGTTTTTTTGGTAGGGAAAAAAGTCTTTAGAGTATTTAAAAGGAAATTGAATTTGCCTTTAGAAGTAATGGTATTTATAAGAAATTTCTGTTATACTAAGTATTCTATAATTTTTCTATGATCAGTGAAGCTACTTTATTATCTGATAAAAGGCAGTGTACTACCTATGTACCTCCCCACCCTCCTTGAGAAATTGCTGCAGAAGAGACTGTTACTGATGGAAATCTGTCTGTTGAGACAGACAACAAACAAACTGCTGGTCCCCTCTGGAATAACTGAGGTACTCTCACCTAACAAAGTAGGACAATTTATAATGGTTCTTATCCAGGGAGGTATTTTTGAATGTCATATTCACCTCACAGGTGCAAATGTGAAATGATGACCAACATTAAGGGGTAAAAGCCAAGGATTTTAAATGCTTGTTATGCATAGACCTGTACTGCACAAGAAGAATCATTCTGTGAAAAATGCCACAGAGAAATATTTACAATGATTGGATACCAACTGGACTAAACCATCAATAGGATTTCTTAGAATCTTTTTTTTAGAATCTTAAATATAAAGGTAGATATAACTGAAACTGTGTCAATAATGTACTAGTCAGTTAACCAGTGCCCACAAGGGCTCTGCTATTTTCAATTATTAAATGTAATATAGTAGACATGTAAATAACACTATCACATTTAAATTAGTTACATTCGTAACAAGAAATGAAGAAGTTGTATTACTAAAAATAAAGATAAATATGATGAATGACAGAGTGCTTGTTGAGTGTCCATTCATGGTAATTCTATGCAAGAAGAAAGTTCTTGAACCCTGGGATGGAAAAAGCACAGTGAATCTAAGATCAGACCTATGTTTACAATTCATCTTTCATCAACTTGTAGCTTTTCAATTCATGTTAGTTACTTAATTTCTTTAAAATACTTTTATTGTATTATATATACGATAATTATACAAGTAACTGCTTGTAGTAAAAATTTAAACCTATAAAAGCACATAAAGTAAAAAGGAAAAGCACTGTTTCTCCCTGCCTTTCCCTCAAAACATTTGTCATACTCCAGGGGTCGCCACTGTTAATTGGTTATTTTGGTATCCTTCCAAAATTTATGTATATATTGTGTGTTTATATATATTTTTAAAATACAGAGGACCATATTATAGTATTTTTCATTCTAGAGCAGTTCTCAGTTTGTCTTTGACTTTCATAATTTTGACACTCTTGAAGTTTACAGGCCAGTTACTTTGCAGATTATTCCTCAACTTGGATTTGTCCTGTTTTCACATGATTAGATTTAGGTTTTACACCTTGGCAAGAGTATCATAGTTGTGATTCTGTGTTCTCATTGCATCCTGTCAGGTGGAACGTGATTCACATTTGTTCCATTACAATGATGTTCACTTTGATCACTTTATTAAGGTAGTGTCTGTGAGACTTTTCCAACATCAGATTACTCATTTTCCCTTTTTAATTAATAGGCATTTTGTGAAACTATGGAAATAACAATATTCCATTCGTTGTCAAACTTTCAGTTTATTCATTTGGCCCATATAGACTCATGGATTCTCGTTTAATGGGTTATAATATGTTGATATTACTCATTTTGATCCTCTAATTGTCCTATATTTGAACATGGGGAGCCCCCTTATACTGTCTTCTGTGACCTTTTGACACACCGTCGTCATTCTTTGTGCATTTCCAAGCATTCTGACACAAAAAGATATTATAAGTTGATCTTGGTCTTTCCCTTCTCTCTCTAATTCTGGAATCAGCTATTTCTCCAAGGAGCTTTTTTTTTAGTGGAGAATGATATTCAGAAGGCAAGATCCTAACTCCAGTTGTGCTATTTGCTTTGGGGACCCTCTTAGTAAAAGGAACTAGGAAATATACAAATGTGTGTAAACACTTCTACTCTTTTGCATTTCTATGTGTGTGTTTATAAAATCATGAGTTCACACAGTATCTCCAATCACAGTTCAGCACCGCAGGGTTCATTCTAGCTTTTTTCCTTTCCATATTTGTAACTCCCTTCCCCAACAGTGAGAAACCTGACTTTCATTGTCTTAAATATATTGTCTATTTGGTCATCCTACCCCCTAGCCAATCTTTGTTACCCCCTCCACCCGTAGTTGCCTTCTTTATGTCACTTGGGCTTCAACATTCTTTGCCAGGCCACCCTCTCTCCTTACTTCAGCACAGGATAACTTCTTCACCCTATTCAGGTCTGACACACCAGTCATGCTATGCTCTGCTTCTATAGGAATGCCCTCTTGGCTTTGCTTGGGCTCTGACACCTCATCTGGTACTAGGTGCATTTTCAGTTTTGACATATAGCTTTAAATTGCCTTCGAGAAGGGTTAAACCAATTAAAATTTCTATCTGTAGTTTACCTCTTCCCTCATAAGGTTGCCTATACTTCATATTAAGCTTTTTAGTCATTGTGAAACTGATGGATGAAGAACGGAATGTCATCATTATGATTTTGGGATTGATTTGAGTGAGATTGACCATTATGTTTTTCCTTGAACTGTTACCATCTTAGGCTAAATCCTCAGTTTCTTCATATGTAATTTGAATAGAGTCATGTAAGTTTTACATGAATGTGTTGAGATATTTGAATTGCCATAGCAGAATACTGTAGACTGTGAGTGGCTTAAACAATGGAAATTTGTTTTCTCACAGTTGGAGGCTGGGAAGTCCAAGATCAAGGTGTTGGCTGCTTCAGTTATTGGTGAGAACTCTGGTTTGCAGACTGCTGCCTTCTCATTATGTCCCGATAAGGTATAGAGAGAATGAGTGAGCTCTTTGGTGTCTTTTCCTGTAATGGCACTAATCACATCATGAGGACTCTACCCTCATGACCTTATACAACTCTAATTACCTTCCAAAGACCCCAGCTCCAAATACCATTACATTGGGGGTTAGAGCTTCATCATAAGTATTTTGTGGTGGAGGGAGGGACACATTCAGTTCATACCAGTAGTACATGTAAAATGCATAGCACAGAGTTTGGCAGTAAGTGGTATTCAATAAACATTAGTCCAGTTTCTTCTTTCTAAACTTCTTAGGGAACTGGATTTTGGTTATTTGGTATATACTTAGAATTTCAGTTTCTGGCAAGTATTTTATTTGTAATTTTAGGTATATCCAAAATTAAGGTTGTTAAGTTTGTTGATTATTTAAAAATTGATTTTTTTCTAGTATTAAAAACTTTTAAATAATACTGTCACTTTTTTTCCAAAAGTGCTTTAAAAATAATGTATTATTCACATAAAATATAAAGATACACAAAACAACAGCACATATTATTTAAGGATGCACAGAGATAGATGTACAAGAAGTATAAAGAAATACAGTGGAGTGAAAAAGCCCTAAATCAGGATACTGGTGCTTGGGAGGGGATAGTGAGAGGTGTAGTCCAGGATATTAAACAGTAAAAATTACTTTGAAAAACTATTTGGATTAGCTGTTTCACTGATTCTATAGAATAAACAAGCAGTAAGTAATTATGACTTCAGTATGTAATATTAATACTGGTTTGTTGTTAAACATTACTCATTGAAAGATGTGATAAATTGTTGAAAACATTGAGAGGAAAATAAAAGTTTCAAAGTTTCAAAAACTATGTTTATACCCTTCTGAAATATTAAAAATTCACCAAGTATATTTTTTTTCCTGTGTTGTGTATGTAATGTTTGGTAGAAATAGTATTGTCTTTTTTCTGGGACATGTTTTTCTTCTTACTTTCTTTACCCCCTCGAGTTCCTGTGAAGTGATTAGTGCATAATAAATTATTTATTCATTCAGTATATATTTGTTGAGTGCTTCCTATAAATCTGGCACTGAATGGTGGAGAGAGAATGATGTAAGCTGCCATTTATCAGCTGTAAGTGCTTTAGATACATAGTCTCATCCATATAGTAGCCTTATGAAGATTTTATGCTTGGGACTCCAAAAATTTCAGTAATTCACTAGGTCACAGTTAAGTAGAGGCTGCACTGAGACAGATTTTACTCCTTAGGTAGATACTTGTCTTTGAATTTAGAAATACCAGAGAGGCAGGGCATAGTGATTTTCGCAGTAAGTTTGAGCTTTTTAGTATTTTGAAGGTGTTTATCTTGTGGAGGTGGAGCTCCAAGCCCTTCCTTCTTCACTCCATTAAACCAGAGCAACTTTGTTTTTGCTTATCTTTTGGGCATCTGGGTAAGATTTCATTGAGTTTCTTTCCAGTGGTGGGCGGGGGTAAGGAGGGTTGGGAATTAGACAAATGGTAATAAGGTGTAACAGCAGTTGAAAAGAAAGGGAAAAAAAAGAAGAAAAAAAAAGGGGATATTATTTCCAGTTGTATACAACTGAGATAGTAACATTTGAACAGAGCCTTAAAAAGATAGAAACGTAGAAAAGGGTTTTCAAAAGAAAGAAACACATTTCAAAATAATGTGTTTTTATTTGGCTGTGAAATAGTGTTTATAAGTGCAGGTAGTTTGGGCTTAATATCGGAAAGCTTTAAGCCAAATGTCCAGTTTGGACTCTATCCTTTGATACATAAGCAGTGGAGTTTTTTGGTTTGGTAGGTGTGAGCTTCCTTTAAGCAGTAGGCAGTTTAGGAAAAACCAACCCAGCAGAATTAATTTGGAAAGGTAGAAAAGAGACAGTCAGGGAAGCCGATTAGCAAATTGTTGAAATAGCTTAGCTGCGGACTAAGGGCCTGAGGAAGGTTGTTATTAGGAAAGAAGTGAAGAGAGTGATGCAAAAATAACAAAACTTTGGCAGCTAGTTTGATAAGGACTGTTGGGAATAAGAAGAAATAGGTTGTGATTTTGCACTTGAATGTCTAGTGGAAGACAGGTTGGTGGGGTTCCCATCTTAACTCAGTCATTTGGAGGATCAGAATGAGGGAATTGAGACAAGTGTAGGGCATGAGGGCTTACAAATGATGAGATTAATGGCTTTTGGGAATTTTCTAAAAGTATAGAGAAAAACGCTTGGCACTAACAAAGAGAAAGTCAGCATGACTTTATTGTGGAACCATTCTCCTAGAGGCTTGTATTCTTAAATTATTGATGAAAGGAATCATGTTTGAATTTTCTTCTTTTAAAATATAAGAACAATTATAAATGGTTATGTAAGTGTTTTTGAGCCTTTGTTTCAGACTGCTGAGCATAAATATCTGAAAGCTCTCCAGTAGTATGGTAACATCATTTATGACTTGCTTTTGGTTGTTTGGTCTGAAGTTCCTTGATGAAATTTTTGGGCCTTGTTGGAGAAAATATGGTAATATGATGCTATGCTAGGAGCTGATTTTTAGCCACTGAATAGATATGAGATCTGTAGGGTCTAGTTGTTTTTGTATCATGGTAACCTATAGAAATTACATTTTTAAAAGGTTTAATCTACTTTATATAGTTGAAGCAGGAACACATATATATCTCAAAATGGCTAGATCTGGTGTGGCTTTATTATCATATTCATGAGCATAATGATGATGATTGCAACCATTACTGTTTTATTTTACACTTAACTGTGATGGGACATGTACAATTAAAAAATTTTCAAACTTTAATCTTTTCTTTAAAATACTTTTCTTCATATAATGTTCTGCATATAGAGGCACATTTTTTATTTGAAGAAACTTTGTTGAAGATTATTTTTTTTATATGCGGATTTGCTTTACTATTAAGGAATGAATGAAAATTTGATGCTCCACATTGGTATAAAATAGGGCATTTGCAACCTTATATGGTATAAGTGGAATTTTTTCTTTATTTTTCTTCAAAGTAGTGTACATCATACATTTAAGAAATTTTGGAATGTGTATTGGAGAGTGGGGAGAATAAGTAATTTCACAGATAATAAGTTGAGAGGAAACCCCTTTCCATCCTTAAGTATCAAGGTGCTACTTAAAGTATGTGGGATCTTTGATAGTTCAGATTTGTGAAATTTAAGGCCAGTTACAGATGTAATTCTCTGGCATATGTGGGCAAATCCAAATTTGGGGGCCAAGTCTTAAATAATTTAGAATTCCTAGAAACTTATGTATTAGGCATCTGTTATTGGTTATTTCCAATACTGACTTCTTAAAATATGGTAATTTTTTTTACCAGTACACATCTGGAGGCCTGCACACTGAAGTAAACACAGCTGTGGTTATTTAAATGATTAATCACAATCCTGGCAGTGCATTTAGTGTTGAAGATAACGTGTATACTTTTATAAAGTCATCTATGTATTGAAGAAAAGCATTAGACGTGAATCAGGTATCCTTTGATTTTTTTATTTTGCCCTTTTCAAAAACTAATTTTGGGTTTAAAGCTTTAAAAAGGGGTGATTAAATAAAATTGCATAGTTATCAGTATAGAGTTATAATTGAAAATTAAAACACAAATCAGGGATATATTACAAGAAATGCCAGATATCAGCGATTATAACAATCATGGCTTTTTAATTTTCACATCCATTTATTATGAGTATACATACATTGTAATTTGCATGTATTGTAACATGTACAGTATGGAGGATTTATAAGTGTTGGCAAATAATACTTAGGTGTATTATACCTTATCACTTAAACTTTTACTAATATACTATGTTCAGTACATTCTTTATTAATAAGTCTAGGGGCGTCTGGGTGGCTTAGTTAGCTGAGTGTCTGTCTGCCTTCAGCTTAGATCATGATCTCAGGGTCCTGGGATCAAGCCCCATATTGGGCTCCCTGCTCACAGGGAGTCTACATCTCCCTCTCCCTCTGCCCCTGCCATCTGTCTCTCTCTCTCAAATAAATAAATCAAATGTAAAAATAAATCTTTAAAGTTTCTACCAAAAATAGATTATGGATTCCCATTTGTCAGTGTGAATGAACACATGTTTTTTCATTGGTGTTCTTGTTAAATAATTTAAGATGCTTAATAAGTTGTAATTCAAAAGGTTATATATTGTCTTAGATTCTTCACCTGTGATAATTGGAAGGATAGTATGTCATACAGAGTTCTTCAGTGGATCTTTCTCCTAAAATAAGGCGTTAAGGTTAAAGAGTAATATACTGAAATTCATATGATTATTTATGAAGAATTTAACCAACTTTTCCATTTTTGTATCTTTGTCTACTCAATAGTGTTGTAATTATGAAGTACCCTCTAATACTTTTAAAGAAATACAGAACTATCATGATGAATCTTTTTGTGTGTTCTACCTAAAATTTTGCTCTCAGTATGGTCCTGCCCCACTCTCATGAGCCAGTCTTTACTTTCAACTTTATTTTTACTTCTTCATTTTCCTTTCCTTGCCATTAAAATAGCATGAGACAGTTTTATTTTTTTTTATTTTTTTTTAATTTTTATTTATTTATGATAGGCACACAGTGAGAGAGAGAGAGGCAGAGACACAGGCAGAGGGAGAAGCAGGCTCCATGCACCGGGAGCCTGACGTGGGATTCGATCCCGGATCTCCAGGATCGCGCCCTGGGCCAAAGGCAGGCACTAAACCGCTGCACCACCCAGGGATCCCCATGAGACAGTTTTAAAAGGAGAGAGAGACACTTAATCTGTATGCTAAATGATCATCAGAATTCAACTTGATAAACCAAAACTTGTACCATTCTTAAAATTTTTAAAAGACACTGTTTAAACTAGTATTTTTTGTATATTTTTTTTATTGGAGTTTGATTTGCCAACATACAGGATAAACTAGTATTTTTCATGTTAAGAATTTTGATTTTTTCGATCCTACTTAGAGTTAGGAATTGGGAGCTCCTACAAAACAAGTTACTGAGTTTGTTACTTTCTTTTTGGTGAGTCTCTGAGGCTGTTGGATACAAATTAGCAGGTGTGGATTTCTTTTTGTTTTTTGTTTTTGTTTTTTAGTCCATTAAGTTAAAAATTCTTCAGTTACAAGCCAGCTTGAAGACATTTGAATGATAACAAGTAATACAGTATTGAAATCAGCATTTTGATTCAGATCATAGTAAGATTAAAAGTTCCTGGTGGAGGGTGGTTTGCTCTTCTTGAAAGGGTAGGCCTACAAGATTATCAGAGAAATGTGAAGTATTTTATTTTATAGTTCTAGACACAGTATTGTTTACTAGGGAGTAGTGTAGGTAGAAACAACCTAGTTAACAGTTCAGGAAGCTGGTTAGTTAGAACCGTTGCAGGCTGATGATAGGAGGCTTTATGTCTTAGAACTTTTAAAACAGTTTAGTTGTGACTTGAGTTATGTCACACCCCTTTACTCAAGAGCATATTATCTAGTCTTAATGTATTCAGATTATTTTGTTGGAACATTATACTCTATTAGATACCTTTATGAAGACTGCTTAAAGCACAGTAAAACTAATACTTGACAATTCCTGTTTCTAGGCTCAGTGCAAATATTTGCACCTTCTTTGTTGTATAGTAGTGATAATGGAGCTGGTTTTCAAACAAGGGTATAATGTTAGTGATCTCCAAAGCTTTTTCTGAAATTTTGTAACTTTAAACAGTATTTCATCTTAGCCATTTTATAAAAACTTAAAGTATTAAAGCCATGTCTTGCTACATTGTAGTGTAATTATATAGTTTTATGCCAATTTTTTATACTGGAAGGCTTAGTGTAATTAGCGCAACATAAGAATCATAAAATCCTAAGCTGTCTGTTAATACTATTAGGTAGCTCCAGAGCTATAGGTTACAATAAGACTGGAGGGAATGTAACCTATAACTCTGGAACTATCTAATAGTATTAATAGAAAGTATAGTTCCATTTACCCAGTGTTTTATTGAGTGTCAACTGTGTTCCCAGCACTCAGCTCTGGGTATCAGACTTGAAGATTTAGTAAAATCTGGTTCCTACCTGAAGGTTTTGAAAAGTAATGGGTAGGAATGGTGGTGATATTTTAGACATCAGTGGAGGATGGATATAAACTGTATAAGACTGGGGTGGGGGAACAGAAAGACTACAGTAATATTTATGAAGGGAATAATCCTAAATTAATATGTGACAGTAAGAATAGAGGAGTGGAGACTTATTCTGGAGATAATTGGCACTTGGAATGGAAGGGACATAATGAGTGATTGTGGTAGTTAAAGGAGAAAGCGTAGCTAAGATTCCTCCTAAGTTTCTGTCTTGGGCGACCAGATAAATAGATGTACTTTATTCTGTTCTTAAATCATGATGATGACATGTACTGCATTTAAAAATTTTGTTAGGTACATAACGTAATGAATAATATACCCATGTTATGAAAGATTGTTGAATAGTTTTAATTTATATGTACATTATAAGGGAAACCTAATATCACACCTTTTGTTATTTTTCAAGTTGAAATGTTCTTAGCCACGATTCTAATAAGTAATTACTAAGGTGACGCTTATGGCTAGGACATAAGAGAGAGTATAACTTTACTGTTTTGGGAGGGAAAGAGGTCATTCAACAATATACAAGGTCTGATTTAGAGTTCTGTTTCATCATTCGTAGCCATTTGGTGTGCATGATGCTAGGTCCTGTTTGTGGTTTAAGAATAAAAAGGTAAATCAGAGTTGTTACTTTTAAGGAGCTCAGACATAAGTGATGGACATAGACATATAAATTGATAATTATGGTTGTAAGTGCTATAATTTAGACACAAAATCTCTGAAGGTAAAGAGGGGGAGATGGGCATAGGGAAGGCTTCCAGAGATGATTTACAAAATGATTTTTTTAAACTACTTTTCCCACCTTTTAATTTTGAAACTTTCAGCCCTATAGAAAAGTTTTTAAAAAGAGGACAAAAAAAAAAAAAAAAAAAAAAAAGAGGACAAGGTCCGGAGTGAACAAAATGGATGATGGGTCAAAAAGTACAACTTCCAGTTACAAAATAAGTCATAGAAATGTAATGCATATAGCATGGCAACTATAGTTAGTAATACTGTATTGCATATTTAAAAGTTGCTAAGAGAGTAAATCTTAAAAGTACTCATCACAAGAAAAAATTTAGTGACTATATGGTAATGGATGTTATCTAAACTTATCGTGGTTATCATTTTGAAAAATATACAATTAATGAATCATATTGTATATCTGAAACTAACGTTCTGTGTCACTTGTACTTCAATTAAAAAAAGACAAATATCTAAGGTTTTTCAGTTGCTAACATTTTGTCATGTTTATTTTATTTCTATCGTATATGACAGAAGTATATACGATATATATCAAATCTATTTGAAAACCACCTGCAAGTAAACTGTTGACAAAGTAACACAATTCTTAAATATTTTAGCATGCATGTCTTAAAGGGGGGCGTGGTTCTCTAAAACAATTTTACAATCATGTTTCAGAAAATTAATATTAATATGATATCCAGATATACAGTCCATAACCACAGACATTACTGACTGTTCCAGAAAAATATCTCGTCAGTTTTTCTCCGCAATCCATTGGCATACATACCATTAGTTTACCTACACATTATATTGGTTGTTTTATCACTCTTGGCTTTAAAAATGTAAAACAGTCCCTTTTTTTTGTTTGTTTTTCATGACATTAACTTACTTGAAGATATTAGTTATAAAGAGTTTCACATTCTGGATTTGCCTGATAGTTCTCTCATGGTTAGATTAAGGGTTAGCATTTTTAATGAGAGTACTAGATAGGTGATGTTTATTTCTCATTGCATTACATCAAGAGACATATTACAATTTGTCACAATTTTTTGGTGATGTTAAATTTAATCTTTGGTTAAGATTGTGATTATCAGATCTCTCCATTTTTTTCCCTGTTGTAATAAGTATGTAATCTACTCTGTAGTCCCAGCTATTTTTCACTCACTAGTTTTAGTATCCATTGATCCTTGCCTAAATTGCACTGAGGATTGCAAAATGGTGATTTTCTAATTCTGTCATTCTTTTGCATTTATTTCCGTGGGAATTGTAAAGAGCATCCCCTCCCCAGCGTCCTCTCCCCCAACATATTGCTATGGACTCATGGATTTTTTTCATTTAATTCAATCTGTCATTCTTTGTGATTCTTAAATTGTTCCAGATTTGGCCAATGGAAACACTTTTAGGCTAGTTTTTGTATTTTTGACATGTTTTCGGGCATTATAAAAAGGAATCCCACATTTACCTATTAACTTTCTTATTCTAGATCTGAGATCAGTTGTTTCTTCAGTGAGCCATAGTTCCTTTTAATGAGGAATGGTATTTTAACTAAGTAGGCATCAGGTCCAGTAGTAGGTTCAAAAGAAGGCAGAAAGACAAAAAGATGAGAAACAGCATGTTTGATGACTAGAAAATTTTAGGAAATTTCAAAACATGAAGTGAAGTTAGGGCTGAATGAAAATGAAGATCTTGTGGATTGCTTGTCACGGTTTTTTTTTCAAGGAGGAAATGTGTATGAGAGAGTACTTTAAGCCACATGACTAACATGAGTGAGTCATCATCCCAGTGGATTTAAATTTAAATAATTAAAAATATTTGTCTTAAAACAAATACATTACGCAAAATCATACAGATTTTTTGTAAGAAAACAAAGCTATGTCAAAATTACAGCAGGTGGTCCATCTTAAGTAGGACAGCAGAGTATGCATAAACTCTCTTCTGGGATGCTTTGATGTTATTTGAAAAAAAGAATACATAGGGTGACATTCTCACCCTAGAGGCTAGATTTTTATCAGGATCCAGAAAGTAGAAGCAAGAAGAACTTGATAGAAGAATATTGCCATTATATAGGTAAGAAATGGTAATGTGAATGTTTGAGGTAATAGGGAAGGAGATGTTAGTTTACATATGTTTTCTAAATATTGTAAACAAAAGCTAAAATCTAACCCCTCCCCCACCACCAAAAGGGAAAGAAGAAAAAAGGAAATTGAGAAAACTAAACACTACAGCATTCCTCTTTGTACATATTTATATTTGTCCTTTAAAAATAAAAATTTTACATTGATAATAGGCAATTGTTAGTAATGGCTAATAATTTGGTCCATTTTTTTATTTATGTATGAGTTACCCTTTTATATGTTTAGCAGTTTTGAATTCCAGGCTGGTATCTTCCTGCTCTTCAATTTACTTTTGTGTTGTTGGTGCTGTTTTGGAAGATTGTGAAATACACCTTATAAAAATTAGCCCAAGGAAAAATCAGGAAAGTAAATATCCTCCAGAAATTATAATAAATTTTCATGACAAATAGAATTTTTAAAACTAACTTCTGTTTTAGATTATCTGCAAATTCAAGAATTGAGAGAACAAGACAGCATAAATTGAAATTTAAAAAGGAAGGTTACCATTTCTTACAGATACAGTATTAAATGTTTTGAATTGTGAGTCTTGAATGGCAAACTTTCTGAAGTTTCTGTATTTATGGAAATAACATGTGAGAAGTATTTAGATAGCATCTGTTTCTGTTTTTAGACTGGGCTGGTTTAGATGAAGATGAAGATGCACATGTCTGGGAGGATAATTGGGATGATGACAATGTAGAGGATGACTTCTCCAATCAGTTACGGTAAGCTTTACGTCAGATTTTATATAGCTTAGTATTAATTGTAAGGACGGAATATGTAACTTACATATGATAATTGACCTCTTTAAAAGATAATTAATCTTTAAAATATGTTTTTGAATTATGGAAAAGAAAAACTATTACGTTCATCTATGTTTCTAAACATGAATGCTTTGTGTAATTGCATAGGACTTTTATTCTTTCTAGTTTCTTTACAAAGGTAGTTAAATAGAAGCATATTTGCAATTTTTTATTTATGTGGGTTTAATTCTGTCAACATTAATTTTCCACCAATGTTGAATATCTCAGCAGAAATTAGAACCAGAGTGCTAGCATCCAAAAGATTGGTGATTCTTAAACTGGAATGGAGATTGGGGTGATGGGAGTACCTTTTCATATTCCTGTACAAATTTACCTAATATGGTTGATTGAAGTAAAATTCATGTATCATAAAATTAATCATTTTAAAGTGTTCAATTCAGTGGCAGTTTGTATATTCATAGTGTTGTGCAGCCATCATGTCTATGTAATTCCAAAGCATTTCCATCACCCCAAAAGGAAACAGCATATCTATTGAGCAATCACTCTGCATTCCTCTTTTTCTAGTCCCTGCTTTCTGTCTATAGATTCGCCTGTTTTAGATATGTCATAAAAATGGAATCATACAATAAGTGATCTTGTATGTCTAGCTTCATATAGTTAGTATAATGTTCTCACCTTCCATCCATGCCATAGCATGTATCAGTACTTCATTCCTCTTAATGGCTGAATAACATTGTATGATATGCTACAGTTTGTATATCCATTCATCAGTAGATGGGCTTTGGGTTGTTTTTGGATACTGTGAACTGTGTTATTACTGTGAGCATTTATGTACAAGTTTTTGTTTGAATACTTATTTCCAGTTTGGAGGAATGTAATCCCAGGAGTGGAATTTGTGGATCATATAATTCTGTTTAACTTTTTGAGGAACTGCCATACTCTTTTTCCACGGCAGCTTTACAGTTTTACATTACTACCAATCGTGTATGAAGGTTCTAAGTTGTCTACATTCTCATCAAAACTTTTTTTTTTTTAGTATAATCCTAAGGGATGTGGACTGATATCTCAGTGTGGTTTTGATTTTCATTTCCCTTATGACTAATGATGAGCCTTTTTTTCATATATTTGTTGACAATTTGTATATCTTCTTTGGAGAAATAATCTAGTCAAGTCCTTTGCCCATTTTTAAGTTGGGTTGATTGTCTTTTTGTTGTTGAGTTGTCAGAATTCTTTATATATTCTAAGTACTAATCCCTCAGCAGACCTATTGTGTACAGATATTTTCTCCCATTCTGTTCACTGTCTTTTCATTTTGGTCACAGTGTTTTTGCACATAAGTTTTTTGGTGTTTCTTTTTCTTTCTTTTCTTTTTTTTTTTTTTAACTATTTACTCATGAGAGACATAGAGAGGCAGAGACATAGAGGGAGAAGCAGGCTCCCTACAGGGAGCCTGATGCCGTACTCCATCCCTGGACCCCCATATCACGCCCTGAGTTGAAGGAAGATGCTCAACCATTGAGCCAGCTGGGTATCCTTGCACATAAGTTTTTAATTCAGATGAAGTCAAGTTTATCTACTTTTTAAAGAAATTACTGCCAGATTCAAAGAAAATTTATCCCTATGTTTTTATCTAACAATTTTGGAATTTTAGTTCCCGACATTTAGGTCTAAGATCCATTTTGAATTAATTTTTGTACATGGTTTGCGATAAGAGTCTAACTTCATTCTTTTGCAAATGGATATCCAGTTATACCAGTACCATTTGTTAAAGAGACAATTCTTTCCTCCCTAATTTTATTTTGATTCAACCCATATATATCTGTCTTGGCTCCGGAGTTATCTAAGTAAACTGTCATACTTTGCTCAAATCAAGACCTAGTGGTTCTACTGCAGTTCTCACTTTCTGGTCTAGTACATTTGTTTAAAAAAGATGATTTATAATAAATTTAATGATGATGCAGTACCTTTTGTTCTACACTGCATTTTTCACAGGCTCAAAAACCCTACATTCTAAAGACATTTTAGTATTTTGCTGGAGACTAATAACAATTTTATCTATCACCTTTCTCCCCTTTTTGAAAATGGCACAATTTACCTTTCACTGTTATTCTGGTATTTTTACAGTTCTCCATGATTTCTCAAAATGGCTGACTCTGTTTTTTGACTGTATCTTTCATTCTTTCAGTTCTCTGAGATGTAATTATTCAGAACCTAGAGATTTTAAACTACTTTAATACAGTTTAGAGTTATCTCACCTGTCTTAGTTTTCAATTTTGTATTAACGATGTTTTTCCTGTTGCACTTTAATGAACAAGATAGGAACCAAGGCTGTTAAACAACAATTCTGCTTTTTCTCTAAATCTGTTAATACTACATCTCTTCTAAGCATTGAATCTGTTCTCATTCTTCTTTATTCATGTATGGCTCTCAGAACCTTTTTTGTTCTTTTCTTTCTCAGTCCATTCTGTGATTAAATTCTGTGTGTATAAATTCTTGCCACTTTTCTTTTTGCATTTATTTTTGATTTATGTTCTTTTAAAACTGAACATCAGAGAACACTTTGCTACCTTGTTTTTAAGTAGGCATCCCCCCCTTGCTTCCCTCACTAGGCTCATATTATGTTGTTAGAGTATTTTCAGGTCTTCTGCCTCTGCTGATACCCATTCTGACTTCTTAATCATCTGTCAGTTTTTTTTTTCTCTTACCTTGAAATTTTTCAAGTTGAAGCTAAATGAGTTTTCTTCCTTTGCTATTCACAAAAGTCAAATTTCTCCAAAATATTTTTCTTTTTTGTCTTTCAAAATCAGAAAATAGCACTTTTCTCTTAAAAATTACATTAAGACATTATTAAATACAGTGATCTAACCAGGGGACTTTTAGTAGTAAATACATTGATAATTGGATTTTTTGCCGCTACTGCATCTTGCCCTTATTCTGGCTTGAAAGTAGAGCATGTTATTTGTGGCTTATTGTTTTTATAATACACCTACATGATGTTCTTATGTTCTCTCTTGTGTTCTGCCTTTAGGCTTGTGGATTTCCATAAGAATATAAATTTTGATACTTTTATTAGTGAATAAGATTTTTCTTTTTATTTCCCTGTGTGAATCATGAGTTGTTTTTCCGCATGTGGGTTGATATATCACCAGTGCTATAAAATAGAACTTACTGTATTAGTGGAAATGTTCTATAAACTACCCTATCCAGTACAGAAGCCCCTAGCCGCATATGGCTCTTGAGCACATGAAATGTAGCTAGTGCAGCTGGTGAATGGAATTTTATTTTATTTTATTTTAATAAATAGCTACATGCAACTTCTATATTGGACATTTCAGCCTCAGATAATATTTTTTATCTTTGCTTTAAAAAAATTATGATTAACAAGTCTCTTGCAAAGATGTTCTTTCTAGTTTTGGAAAACATATAGAGGTCCCTAATATGATATTATAAACCACGGTAAATAAAGAACATGTTTCACTGTGTTCTGATATTGTATATGAGTCCTAATACATCTCACTTTGGAGAAGCAGTACATTTTCTAGAATCACTGATTCCCTGGGTTCCAACTCCGGACTGCCTGTGAACAGCTACATGTCTTAGCAAGGACTTAGCCTTCCACTCTCCAGTGTTTTTCTCTTTCAGTGTAATTACTCCTAAAAAGTAGAAGTAGAAAGAAAAAGGCCACCTGTGTCTCCCAAGTAACTACAAGTCATTATAGAGAAATATATCAGAAGCAGCAAAAACAGAGTAACTTAATTCTTCTTGGAGTTTTGGACATGTTGACATGTTCAATAGGAATTAATTCTGCTGACCTTACTTCACATGTTACATTAAAAAATCCAAGAAGCCAATATTGTTCTTGATTTACTGTGTTAAATTTAGCCACTGTCCTATAGCAGAGTACTTTCTTGGATAAGAGGGGTTCTCAAACCTACCAGTGGCTATTTGTCATATTCTTCTTTTGTTGAAAAAGGAAAGCTGCTGTTTTGTTCAAGCAGTGTACATTTGCTCTGTATGTCCTATGCTACTGTTCCAATAGTGCTGGATTTCTTTTCTTCTCACATCTCTTTGTTAGATTTTTTTCATTCAACAAGCTGATGACACTAGGGTATTTGTATTGTTTTGTGTTTTGTACTTAGTGGCCTCAATTTATTGTCCTTTTGATTGATTTTTATACTAAATTCTAGCAAAAAACTTTTCATCTTCTCTAAAAATTTAGCTAATAGGAAAGCATATCATAATCTCCTTTGAGTTTGTTAACAATGTGTAAATGTAGTTAGTCACCACCTCCTCTCAGTAAGGCAGGTGCAAACCTGGACTGATTTGGTATACTTGTTAACTAAATTGTAGGCTGAATTTTGGGGATTTGTTGTTGTTGTAAAATAAGAGAAAGTGAATAACAGAACATTGGTTCTGTTAAAGGCAACAGAAAATTATTATTTAAGAAACTTTTGGGATGCCGGGATGGCTCAGTGGTTGAGCCTTTGCCTTCAGCTCAGGGTGTGATCCTGGGGTCCCCCTGCCTGTCTCTCTGTCTCAAATAAATAAATAAACAAACAAATAAATAAATAAAATCTTTAAAAAAAAGAAACTTTTAAAATTATTTCCATTTTAAGTAGAAAACATGAAGGACAGACATAATTTTTAATCCCTGGGCAAAGGGCAGGGGGTAGGGGAGTGGGTAAAGGAAGCATTTTGGTTAAATTTAGCAAAAGGAGTAGTATCAGAAATTTGTGCTGATCTTTTGACTCCTAAATGGATGATTTACCAACAGTCTATACTGTCCTCTACACTTGACCAGAAGAAAAAATATTTTATATGAATAATCTCTGACTTTAATGTTATTTATGGATCTTGGATCAGTATTTGTATTATAAAGAACTATAAAAATTTTAGAGACATTTGGTTAAGTGAATAATAAATATACAGTATTCCTACATGTGTTTTTTGTTTGTTTGTTTAAAGGTTTATTTATTCATGAGAGAGAGAGAGAGGCAGAGACATAGGCAGAGAGAGAAGCAGGCTCTTCGCAGGAACCGGATGTGGGACTCAATCCCAGATCCCGGGATCATGACCTGAGCCAAAGGCAGACGCTCAACTGCTGAGCCACCCAGGCGTCCCACCTACATGTGTTTTTTGTGTTGTGTTTACATTGAATAGTGTGATAATGTCCAAGCTAAATTATACTTGAGAACAAATGTCAGTTTATCTTACGGGATGTAATGGTGTAGGGCACATTAATCCTACTTTACATTTATACAGTGTTTTATCATATTTTGGCCCTGAAATAATTTTGTTGTGAACTTCTATAAAATTGAATTGTGGCAAAGAAGTTACTGATGATACTTGGAGTGGTAGTGTAAGTAGCTGAAATTGATTACAAGGCTAACTTTTTTTGTGCATCTGTTTTATACAAAGCAGATCAACAATTAATATGCTAGAGTATGATTGAAACTTTAGGTTGAATAAATAAAATTATAAAAATATCTTTTAAAGTGTGTGTATTTTTAAATTTTTGAGTTTTTTATCCATATTTACAATTTTTAAAGTAAAATTTTTAGTATTTTATAACATTTCTTTTGTCTACATATAGTTAATGCAAAATAATTCCCATGCACCTTTACATTTGGTTAATAATTTTTGTCTTGGTTAGAGCAATAGATATATGTCAGTATAAAGCAGTCTTCTATTCTTTGTGTAAATAGCAATAATACCTATTATGATGATTTTAAAATTCCTAAAAAGCTTGATATCAAATATCTTGTGTTCTTGGCCGTGTGGTTGGTAATTCTTAAAATTTGCTTAAATATTTATTATGAAAAAAATAAATATTTATTATGAACAGGACATTTGTATGTATTTCAAAGATATTTGGAAGATAGTAGTAAATCTCTCGTATTTCTTTGTTAAATAGATTTATCAGAAAATTAAGGAGTATGAAATGTAAGTTAACTTATGGGAAAGCAGAATTTTATTAGCATTATGTTGATTCACATTCAGTTTTTTTCTTATACAGATTTTCTTTTAAGGGAGTAAAGTAAAGCTACCTGATAGTATTTTAAATGGGTGCCTAGGCTTAGCTCATTGTATTATTTATTGTATTATTTATAAAAAACACTCTGTTTCTTTAATTTATCATAAAGAATGTCCAGTGATGTTGTTCTTTTGTGTTTTATTATAGAGCTGAACTAGAGAAACATGGTTATAAGATGGAGACCTCATAGCATCCAGAAGAAGTGTTGAAGCAATCTAAACTTGAACTGTTTATTAAA
This sequence comes from Canis lupus familiaris, assembly GCF_011100685.1. NCBI lineage: Eukaryota > Metazoa > Chordata > Mammalia > Carnivora > Canidae > Canis > Canis lupus. Next base: position 21,729,403 of record NC_049235.1, on the reverse strand, counting down.
TTCTAGGACAGAGAACCCAGGATGGAACACTTAAAAAATGTTTATTTCATTACCTGTTTGGATTTATTTTTGTTTTTGTAACAAAAAAAATAAATGTTTTGATCTAATCTTGGTTTGGATCAGAAGTCTTGATCTTTTGCTGCCTGTCATTAATTTTCTCAGACTATTTGTGATTTTCTCGGACTTTAGTATATAGAGATAGTAAATTCATCTGATCCCCAATTCAGTACTTTTGTTTAACCACATCAATTTAATGCTGAACTTATTTATAAGGTTACTTCTCCTAAGTTACATTTAACCTTAATTTCATCTGTATTTTTGAAAGCTCAGGAAACACTTGCTGACATCTCTAAGATGACCCTTTAAAAACCTGTGTTTTAAAATATTAATCATTTTCAATTGCTGTAATTAGTTCCTAGCCATTAATAATAGTATTAATAGTTGACAGAGTAGTACTAGTACTTAAAATCAAGTGGTTTGATCACAGTTCTAAGAATATGTCTTCTGTCAGAATTGGTGAGGTAGGATCAAGATACTTGTTAACATAGGCATATTCTCAGGTACTACGTAACAGATGCATTTAGTATAATTAATATTCTGCAAAGTGATTATTGTTGCCACACCTACTTTTGTGAGTGAGATATAATTTAGTTGGTAAAGGATTCTTCCTGATAAGACTTAGAATGAAGCTAATGTATAGCTTTTATTAGAAATATTTTCAAAATTGAATGTGTTATTTAGGAGAATTAGAACTGTTGAACAAAGTGTAAAATTTATGTGACATATATTGACACCAAAATAAAGTTAGGTGCCTAAAATATAATTTCAGTTATGCCTCAAAATGATTTTGAACATAAGTAAGTTTTTTCCTTAGACCAAGCATAAATCTGCCTTGCCTACATGACAGAACTGCTGGATAAGCAGATAGACTAAGAAATAACAAAGATCTCTGGAAAGTGTAAAAGCAGCTCCTATTTTTATGATCCTGTAGTGCAGCACAAGCAGGCCTGCTACTGTTGTGGCATGTGAAGAAATATTTTGACGTATATGTTCTCCTTACTCTGGTCAGTGATTATCTTTAGATGTTGTATCAGTGGTCACTTGTACAGTGTCAGATCATTACCCAGAAGGATGGCTACCTCATAGGACTTTATTTTTATTTTTTATTTTTTTCTTTTAATTTTTATTTATTTATGATAGAGAGAGAGAAGAGAGAGGCGCAGAGACATAGGCAGAGGGAGAAGCAGGCTCCATGCACCAGGAGCCCGATATGGGATTCGATCCCAGGTCTCCAGGATCGTGCCCTGGGCCAAAGGCAGGCGCTAAACCACTGTGCCACCCAGGGATCCCCCTCATAGGACTTTAAATTGGTGCAGGGTATAATCTTAAAACCTTATCAGAATTGGGCAGAGGCTTTCCTGGGTTTTCACTAGTTATCTAGTGTTTTGTTCTTAATGAAATTTCAAACTTTAGTTTTGGTGTTCTTTTCTGTTAAGGATTGAGTACCTGAAAACTGGTATTTGGTATTAGGATGATGAAGCCATCAGTGGTAGAAAGTGAGACTAGTAAGCAGCTGAAGAAAATTATTTTTATGGGATTTTACAGTTAATAGATTTCTTTAAATTTTGATTTTCACGACAGCCCTGCCAAAGCAGGCTGGAAGGGCCTATCATAAACAGAAAACCACCTCAGAAAATGAGGAGGTGAAAGAGGCCAAGGTTGCATAGCTAACAGGTGTCAGATAAAGACTAGAATCCAGGGTGGTTCTTTTTTTCTTTGTCATTTTCCATAATCACTTAATTCCATTTGAAATAGTGTTGAATTCAAATCGTAGGCCTTGGATTAGAATTGTTGCCACTGGGTGCTAAGTCTCTTCTTCCTATTTCCACTAAATGTTTAGAGAACTATGATAATGAGCCAACACTCTTTTGAAAGATTGTATGGTGTATGAGTAATGCGTGTTTATGACATATTATGATCTGCTCTGTACTTTTAAAAGATAGCCATATCCTTTCTGTTCCTACCAAGTTGAGAGAGGGAACATCTTCCATACTTTTGGCAGAGAGCTAACATTTGCACTACTTTCCATCTACCCACACATATGACGCTGGGGAGTTAGACTTGAGTTTTATAGCTGCTTTAATGGCTCTGGTTGTATTCCACCTCTAAATCTTGTCATGGGTCTAGATTCTGTCCTGCATCCACTTCTTGCTCTATCCATACTACATTCTCTGTAGTAATTTCATCCAGTCTCAGTTGCTTAAAAAACAAAAAACCCTCCATATGTATGATTTCATGCTCTGTTTTCAGTCTTGGCCTCTCCTTGAAATTCTAAACTTTCATATCCACTAACAGCTTGATCACCTCTCCAATATCTAATGGGTATCTTAAAGTTAACTGAGTAGAAACAGAAGACTTGATAATTATTCTTAGACTGATCTTTCATCCAGTCTTTCCCATCTCAGTAAATACTTCACCTTCTTTCTGATTGCTGAAGCCAACACTATAATAAGACCTATTCTTGGAATCCTCTCTCCTAGTATTTGATCTATTGACCAGTCTTGTCAACTCCACCTTCAAAGCATACCCCATGTAGTTGATATCACTGCTTGCTACCCAGCATCTATTTCCCCCTTACTCTTTTCTAACAAATCATCATTTTTCTCCCCCTCAGGTATCCATCCTCTTTTCACATAAGCTATATAACTCAAGGCAAGTCAAACCCATTCCCAGTTCAGGGTGGACTTTTCTTAGTCTTTAGTCAATCATAACTGCATCTATCATACAAATGAATGGATGATGGTTGGGCAGGCTTAAATAAATATGGGCCAGGAAACAATTGGCTAGGGGCATCAGACGAAGAATACGAGCTTTTGAAATAGCCACATAAAGCAAAGATTATTAGTCTGGGAGAATATGATTCTTTGATAATATATATCATTGAGACTGCTCTGACACTAAGCTTCCTGTAAAATAAGCATGTAAATTGTTTTATTTTAGACATCTTAGGTTCAGTATTTGGTTACTTATATCCAGAAACCGCTGATAAATTCAGAATCTATCTACTCCCACTTACTAGTATCTTAATCTAAACCATCATCATTTACTAGGATTTACTGCAATAATCACCTAACTAGTCTCCCTACTTTTACTTTTTCTGCCCTATAATCTTTCCTTTAAAAAACAGAGATCTTGTTAAATTTTAGACCGTGTCATCCCTTTCTTTAAATGCCATCAAGGGCTTCTTAAAACAGCATAAAACTAAACTCATAAAGTCCAATATGATCGGCTTCTGCCTATCTCAGCTTACATCACTTGATTTTCAGTAATGTCTTATTTTGGTCACTTCTGAAAAGTAAATGAAAGATAATTCACTAAGCAGAAAGTTATACTCAATTTTTTGAATGCATCAGGGGCTTTTCCACCAGTTTGGTACCTAGAAGGCTTGCTGCCTCCTCATCCTCACAAGTCAGGCCTTTGGGAGGGTTGGCAGAATCAGCATAGACCAGGAAACAGGAAGGACTTTTTTTTTTTTTTTTTTAATTTTTTTTTTTTTTTTTTAAATTTATGATAGTCAGAGAGAGAGAGAGAGGCAGAGACACAGGCAGAGGGAGAAGCAGGCCCCATGCACCGGGAGCCTGACGTGGGATTCGATCCCGGGTCTCCAGGATCGCGCCCTGGGCCAAAGGCAGGCGCCAAACCGCTGCGCCACCCAGGGATCCCTTTTTTTTTTTTTTTTTTTTTAACAGTGAGAGATGACTTTTGCCTCCCTTCTTGGTTGTAAGACACAAATCCATGTAATAGGACATGTCATCTCATTGGTTGTACCTAGACAATTCAAACTTTGTATCCTGCCAGGAGACGTCAGTAGGATCACCAATGACTGAAATATATTTTTGTTCTTATCTGCAGCGAATATCTTGCAGAAAAATCTTCATAACTTTTTGTTTTGACCAAAATATAACCTCATTGGTCAATAACTTCAGTACATTAATCATATGAATCTTGTTTATGTTTTCAAGAGTAATCCTTTACTCAAGGTAAAATGATGTGCTCTAATCTACATTAGTGTTAAGTAAATAAATATAACTTTATTATTTTTATATAATTATTATTATTTTTTAATTTCTTTATTCATGAGAGACACAGAAAGAGAGAGAGGCAGAGATACAGGCAGAGGGAGAAGCAGGCTCCATGCAGGGAGCCTGACGTGGGACTCGATCCTGGGTCTCCAGGATCAGGCCCTGGGCCAAAGGCAGAGCTAAACCGCCAAGCCACCCGGGCTTCCCCTAAAGATAACTTTAATAAGGATGTTTAAACTTTGATCTCATACTCAAAGACTCATTGCATTGTATGTATAGAAACTTGTGGTCTGGGCAGCCCTGGTGGCGCAGCGGTTTAGCACCGCCTGCAGCCCAGGGCGTGATCCTGGAGACCCTGGATCTAGTCCCACGTCAGGCTCCCTGCATGGAGCCTGCTTCTCCCTCTGCCTGTGTCTCTGCCTTCTCATTCTCTGTGTGTCTCTATGAATAAATAAAATCTTTTAAAAAAAGAGGAAGAAATTTGTGGTCTAAGTTGATAGGACACTCTTAGTGATTTTGATGATATTTCCAAGTAGAGGAACAGATTTTATGAGACGAGCAGTTGCTTTTCTTTGCTAAGGCTATGAAGGTCACTGTTATTAATCAAAAAGATGAAAATATGTGTTTATGTCATTGAATGTTTTTCAGTAATTTCCCCTTTGGTGATTAAGAACAGTGTATTTATATCTATATAGAGATATAAACAGATATATAGATAGGCAGATGCTAGGTTAACTTTGGCTTTGGAGACATATATCTTTCCACTGAAGCAGGACTGTAGGAAAAACATAGGATAAAGATGTCTTGCTACAATGTATAAAAATTATAAGCGAAGTTTTAAATGCTATTGATCTATACATTGGAGAATTAAAATTCTTCATATTTTATAACTTAGCTTGTTAAGTCTAGTAAAACATTTTGGAAGCTAAGTTTTCACTGATACAATAGTCTCAGTCTATATATTGCTAGTTGACAGTGGCATAGGCGATTAACTGCTGTTAGATTTTGGTTTTCAAATTAAAATTGTTGATAGACTAACAGTTGTTTCTTTTTTGATGCCATTGAAAGAGAGCATATATACTTTTCCTCTTCCTTGGAAAGCTTTTTTCTTAATTTCTCTTGCATGAATGATATTGGTAATCTCATTTTAGAACTGTCTAGGATATCCAGTCAGGAATTTGATGTCTAATAGTGTTCCTAGAAGCTGTGGATGAAGGTGTGATAATGGGGGCCCACATACCCCTCTTTGTTTCATTTGGAGCTTTCTGACCTTTACTTGTGTTAGACATTGGGATTCAATGTAGGATTTCATTTGAAAAATCGATTTTGCTGCCTTTCTTTTAAAGTTTGATAACAGTGATCTAGATTTTCTATGATATTGGCAATTTGTCCTAAGTACTACCAAGTAAGTTAGGTTTTGCTTTCTGTCCAGATTCAGGGTAGAGCCACTACATACTGTGAAAATTATAAACATTTTTTTTTCTAAATTTGCTGAGTCTTTGTCATCTATGTATTTGTGATCATGATGTTAGACTTACAGAATTGGACAGATTCTTAAAGAGCCTCTACCACTTTAGTTTGCAATTGAAGAAATAAACCCAAAGCTGTTATGACCTGTCCCCAAGGTCACATTGGGCAGAAGCAAGAAAAGCTTCTACTCCAGTACTCTTTCTACTGCATTGAACTTTATCTTTTGGGGGTTCTACTTCATCAATCTGGAATAAAGAATAATTATTAAATATTAGCAAATATAAATGTTATAAAGGAAGGGATGAGAATACACTGAAGAAGAAATTCCAAAAAAAGTTTAGTGAGTAGCTACCATACATCAGGCACTGTGTATTTACTGTTAGCTTACATAGAAAATCTACATATGCTCTATGCAGTGTTATAAGTTGAATAGATGGTTGCTGGCCTTTGGGCTAAAACAGTTTGTTTTAACACCATAGTGGACATTGGTTTCACTTGGCCACCCACAGTACATTGCCCCTTATGTTGATAACAATACCCAGATTTCCTTATGGGTAGTTAACACCACCATCTCCCCATCACCCACCCTCCAATCTTCATGAAGCCAAAAATTTAGCCCAGGTGAAAAGGATGAAAGCATATGGCCAATTCTAGGCTAATTAAACTCTTCTCTCAGACTTTCTATCTGAAGCAGAGAGATTAAAAAATGGGAAAAACTGTCAGGATTCATTCCTTCTGAGGCTCTTCTCTCCCCACCAGGGCATCTTGGATTCCTTTTTCTTCAAACTTGGCACTTCAACATTGTCTTTGATTCTCTTAACTCTTACTTCCATTAACATCTCTTTTATGTTAGGCAAAGTTGGTTTCTGTCACTTAAAACCAGTTAACCAGTTGTTACCTATGTTTGTGAAAAATTCTGCAATTCTTTTTTGGATGTGATAAACTGCTAGAGAAGAACAGGACCTATGAAAGTTTAGGCTCTTTGTCTCAAAGGCCAAAATCTGAGTCACTGTACTGAGAGATGATGACCCTAACCCCAAAATGAAACTTTTAGCTCTTTGTTACATGAACAAGCTTGGTACCAGGAGACCTGTTATATAATAAATATAATTCTCTTCACTCTATCACCTTTTCCCTTCCTGCTTAGAGGCAACTTCCTAAGAAGCCATACTGGGCCTCTTAGGACGTGAAGCACTGCCATCTTTTTCCCAGGCTTCATTTTGATCTGAAGTACCGCTGCACTGACCCTCTGTGAAGTGCTGTTGACCTTGTTCACTGATTGCTTTTAGTGATTCTTTTCAGTGACTGATGGGATGACTGGACAGTAATGAAAACAGCTGGTTCACTTTATCTTATCAGTATTAAAGCCTGAAAACAAATCTAATTTTCTTTTATGGGAAGGAGAAGTAGGAACAAGATTTTGATCATTTTAAAGTAACATGAAAAGAAGGCTAGAGGATTTAATATGGTAAAAGGAAAAGCATAACTGTCAGATTTCTAATGGAAGAACTGATGAGTGCTTTAATTTCCATGTTAACAATAAATGCCATTTGCATACCAGGCATGTTATACATACTAGCCCCAAAATTCTCCAGATAAATTTGTGAACTAAGTTGGGGGGAAGTGACATATGGGAAATGTAAAAACTATCATGGGAAAGTTGAAGAGATCAGAATAAGAGCTTTGGACAATGTAATTTGAGATCTTTCCACAGTACTTCTATAAAATCGGAAAAATTTAGTTTATAGGAAACTAAAGATACTTGGAAAGTTCTGGAGTTCTTTGAGTTGTTTTTCTGCCAGTGGTAATGAATATGAAAGATTAATTTAAAAGCTAGTATAGCAGAGAATGTTAGATATTTGTAAATACATTTTAAATTAAAATTCCAAGCCAATTAATACTTGAATGCAAATTACAGGTACCTGGGACTATGGTAGGCCCAATTACAGAAGGATGAACTGTATAAATATTTCCTTGTCCTTTCACATTTTCCCTGCAGGAACAAATAGGTGTTCAATATATAGGTAGAGAGGCAGCAGAATAGCCCAATGTGGTATCATTGCATGAATGTAATAGTTTATATGTCAATGACTCAATCTGTAGGCCTCTGTTTTACAACTGAAAAATGGGATGTATCAGTTAGGGGCAGGGCCACTGCCCACCTATAAATGCCTCTAAGGAAATTGGAAAATGCCACCCCTTCAGAATGTAGCCCCACAAGCTTGGCAATTGGAGCACAGGCTGGATTTCAGTCACCACACTTTCTTTTGCTTGATTCTCTTGCAAAAGTACAATTTAGATAGCCTTGGTCTGAGTTCTTGGTTGCCTGCAAAAAGGTCAACCCCAAATATCTTGAAGGAGAATTCACTGGCAGGATATTTGAGGCTGTAGGACTATGAGAAATTGACAAGAGCTAAGGCATCTCTGGCATCAGGACCTTATTTAACCAAAGTTACAACTCAGGAACTGCCTGGTTCCTGGGCCTAGAGTGCCACCACAATGGATTTGGCCTCCATCTGGGCCCTCTTCCTTTGCATTGCTCACTCACTGAGATTTACAGTCCTAGGAGTGGTGTTTGATTGCCTGGTCCTAGAGTGTACCAGGGAGCTAATGAAGCAAGGAATGAAGGAGGAAACAGACTCCCTCTATTGAAATGGAAAATGGTAGTGAGAAGTGGCACTTGGTGCCCTCCCACTAAGTCTACACACTACTTGAATTATCCCAAGGGGAAATGCTATTAGGAAGGTGGGTATGTGTGGAGACAGTTGGGTGCTGGATAAATACAGAATGGTAAATTGCTATAGGACTTAGGTATTTATATTTGCTATTTTTGCTTAAATAAGGTCCTAGCTCCTATCAGATTCAGAGCCTTCCAAATGACCCTGTCCCCACTCCCTCCTACTGTGAAAGACCACTAGGGCTTGTGGGCAGGATTACCAGAGTAGGAGAGTATAACAGCAATTCAGGTTTTCAGTACTTGTCCAAGACATTGCCTATCTTAGATGTGAATTTTTTATGCCAGGACACCTGGGTGGCTCAGCATTTTGGCGCCTGCCTTTGGCCCAGAGCGTGATCCTGGAGTCTGGGGATCAAGTCCCACATCAGGCTTCCTGCATGGAGCTTGTTTCTCCCTCTGCCTGTGTCTCTGCTCCCAACCCCCCGCCCCTTTCTATCTGTGTTTCTCGTGAATAAATAAATAAAATCTTTTTGAAAAAAATTTTTATGCCCTTGAGTTTCTGCTGTGTATAAAATTTTGTAGTCAAGTCTCTGTACAAACTTCTAGCCTAGCACCTAGTCCAGTGGAATTTGTCTTTCTAATGCTATTGTCCATATTATGAAACAACAAACTTATATGTAGTTCTTGTGATGGAATGGTGTTCATTTATTTTTTAAAAATACACTTCTAAGATCTAGTGATGTTCTAAATCCTGTTTAAATTATTTTGTAAGTAAAATCTAGATAATCTTATAGATTCCTTGTGTGTTATAGTCTAGTGGTGGAGACAAGAAAAAAAATAAGTGGACATGTTAATGTAAATATGTAAGTACAAATTATGAGGGGAATAATTTTAAAGAAAAAACAGGGCTCAATAATAGAGGATAACAAGGGTGAGACCTTAAGAAAGGGTGGTCATTAGGCTTCTCTAAGGAACAGATGAGTCATGAACTAAAGATTGACAAGAAACCTCTCAGGCAGGTGGGTGGGGAGGTAGAGGCCAAGGATGTACAGAGTAAGATTAGGATGGAATTGGGGTATAAGTGGTGTATATTATTCAGTATGGGCAAGGCTTAAGCTGTGGTAGCAAGTAGCCCCCAAATCATAGTGTTGTAACACTTATAAGTTTATTCCTTGCTTATACAAAGTCTTTTCTCAGGGACGACTATACTCTTGGTGATTGAGGTCCATCACATGGACCCCCCATCCCCCCATCTCTACACATGGCTGTCATGTTCTCCACCAAAATGGAAGAGCAAGGGGGAAGGTTATGCAATGTTTTCCTCCACTGTTAACAGACCATTGATCTGAATGAGTTCACAGCCCTATCTAACTTCAGTAAGCTGGGATGCTGAGGGAGGACTGTAGAACTGTGTACTGTGTGGCACTAGTTATGCCTTCCTCAAAGAGTGTAGGAGTAGAAGGGGACTAGTATTCTAGGCAGAGAGAAAAGCATAGGAGGAAGATCTGGAAATAGGATTATGATTAGCATACTGCAGTACTGTTGGGTACCACACACTTGAAGGTGCACACTTGAAGAATGACACCTGAATAATTGTTCCAGTTACTAGAATTCAGTGAAAAATCATGTCTTTTATACAAAACTATGGATTCTAGGACTTCTGAGGAAGATAACAGAGTAGGAGGATCCTAAACTCACCTTGCCCCACAGATACACTTAGATGATGCCCACATCAGTGTAAATAACCCAGAAAATGACTTGAAAACTGGCAGAATAGACTCTCCACGGCTAAATTAGAGAAGAAGCCATATCAGGAAGAGTAGAAAGGGCAGAGACATGGTTGGAAAGCAAGCTGATTTGTGAGAATATCTATGGGAGGGAGGGACACCACAGGCACAGAGAAGGAAGATGAGTAGATCCCACACCAGGCACCCCATGCCAGGGAGACCTGTACTGGGAAGATGAATCTCCATAATGTTTGAAGGATTAAAAAACAGACTTAACATCAAGAATTCTAACGATCAGTGGGGCTTAACACCTACAACTTTAAAAATCAGCAGATTTGGCTCTGGGAGAGCCTGAAGATGATAGTAAACTGAATTCCTGCCCTTAAAGAGAGAGTATATCAAACAGCATGCTGAGATACAGCATAAAGGAAGCAGCAGTTTGAAAAACACCTGGGGTATATGGAAGGGAGATTCGTTTACTATTCCCAGACTCTGTGTTGGAAAGGCAGGAATACTGAGAGACCTCTTCAAGAAAAAAAAAAGCTGGAGGGCACCATTTCCCTCCCCAACCTCCCAGCCTAGATATATGAACACCTGTGGGAACTGACACAGTGCCAAAACTCTCAACCTAGCTTGCTAACAGCATGCCCTGCCCCTTACTGTTCTATAGACCCACCCCCTCCAATTCAACCTCAGAAAGTGTTCTCCAAAATGGTTATAGGTCCCCTCCTACAGCAGCCCTGCTCAAATCTTGCTAACACAGGGCATCACACCCCTGTGTTCTCTTGTGGACTCATACCCTCCAATACACTCTTGGCAGAAGCCAATCCAAAGTGGTTCCACAAGCCTGGCAGTGTGCAAGCAGTCATGACGGGGACCAGCACCAATCCAAAGTGACTCCTTTACTGGGGAGAGAAGATACCACTTTGACTGCAATTTCAACAGTAGGCTGGGGCAGGTGTCTGGTCTGACTCCAGGCCCTGCCCACTTACAAAATCTTCTCAGGGGACAACACAGTCCCTACAGTTCAGCACATCTGCAGTTCTTTTTTTTTTTTTTTTTTTAAGATTTATTTATTCATGTGAGACACACAGAGAGAGGCAGAGACATAGGCAGAGGGAGAAGCAGGCTCCCCATAGGGAGCCTGATGTGGGACTCAATCATAGGACCCTGTGATCATGACCTGAACCAAAGGCAGATGCTCAACTGCTGAGTCACCCAGGTGCCCCCAGTGCAACTGCAGTTCTGTGAAATGCTTGGTCTGACTCAACTCAATCCCAAGGCAGCCCCGGACTGGCCCATTAACAGCACAGCAATCAAACAATGCTCACAATAGGTAAAGAGCCATTGCAGATGGTACTGAATTGAAGGGAAACAGCTCAGCTGCAGCAGTAGGGCACATGCAACACACACAGGAGATACCCATGAAGTGCAAAATTCTGGTGAACAGGGGAGATTGCACTGCAGGGCACTATAGGACTTCTATTTCATAAAACCAGTACCTTCAAGAGCAAGAGACATAGCTAACTTACCTAACACATAGAGATAGACCCAGAAAGTTAGACAAAATCAGGAGACAGAAGAATATGTCCCAAATCAAAGAACAGGACAAAAATCACAAGAGAGTTAAATGAAATGGAGATAGTAATATGCTTGATAGAGAATTTCAAGTAGTGGTCATAAATATACTCATTGGACTTGAGAAAAGAGTGAAAGATCTCAGTAAGACCCTCAACAAAGAGATATATAAAACATAAAAAAGAACCAGAGATGAAGAATCAATAACTGAAATTTAAAAAAAAAATACCCCTAATGGAATAAATAGTAGACAATGCCGAAAAATGGATCAGCAACCTAGGAAGATAGAGTAATGGAAAGCAAACAAGTTGAACAGGAGAAAGAAATTTTTAAAATGAAAATAGATTAAGGGAATTCAAGCATAACAATATTTGCATTATAGGGATCCCAGGAGAAGAGAGATAAAAGGGGACAGAAATTTATTTGAAGAAATAATAGCTGAAAACTTTCCTAATCTGGGGAAGGAAACAGAGATCTAGACTTAGTAGGCACAGAGAGCCCCCAACAAAATTAACCCAAGGAGGTCTACACCAAGACACACAGTAAATAAAATAGCAAAAGGTAGTGATAAAGAATTTTAAAAGTAGCAATAGAAAAGAAAGCAATTATATACAAAGGAAACCCCTTAAGGTTATCAACTGATTTTTCACAGAAATTTTGCAGGCCAGGAGAGAGTGGCATGATATATTCAAAATGCTAAAAGAAAAAAAAAAATCCTGCAACCAAGAATACTCTATTTAGCAAGTCTATCATTCAGAATAGGTGAGATAAATTGTTTCTCAAAGTTAAAGGAATTCACCACTAAACCAGTCTCACAAGAAATGTTAAAAGGGACTCTGAGTGGAAATGAAAGATCATAAGCAGGAGTAAGAAAAGTAGGAAAGGAAAGGAAGCGCAAAAGCAGTAAAATGAAGTATGTCTATAACAATCAGTGAGGGAGTTCACAAAATATAAGGGTATAAAGTATAATACGAGATATTGAAAATGTTCAGGGGGCAAAGAAGTAAAAATGTAGTGCTTTTATAATAGGTTCAAACTTAAGTGACCATCAACTTAATATAGAGTGCTATATCCATAAGATGTTATATAAAAAATGAATGGTAACCACAAACCAAAAAAAGTGGAAAAGAAATGAAAAAATAAAGAGAAAGGAATCTAAGTCACTAAATAAAGCCAAAAACTATGAAAGGAGAACAAGAGAAGATAGGAAGAGAGAAGAACTACAAAAACAACCATACAGCAAGTAACAAAATGGCAATAAATACGTACTCATCAATAATTACTTTGAATGAATGTAATGGACTAAATGCTCAATCAAAAGAGAATGAAGCAAAATCTATCTATATGCTGCCTATAAGAGACTAATTTCCAACCTAAAGACTCATGCAGATTGAAGGTGAAGGGATGGAAAAGCACTTATCATGCAAGTAGAAGTGAAAAGAAACCTGGGGCAGCAATACTTACATCATACAAAATAGACTTTATTTATTTATTTTTTATTTATTCACAAGAGACACAGAGAGAGAGGCAGAGACACAGGCAGAGGGAGAAGCAGGCTCCCTGCAGGGAGCCCAACGTGGGACTAGATTTCGGGTCCCCAGGATCAGGCCCTGGGCTGGAGGCGGCGCTAAACCACTAAGCCACTTGGGCTGCCCCCAAAATAGACTTTAAAAGAAAGACTATAATAAGAGACAAAGAAGGACACTATATAATCATAAAGGGAACAATCCAAAAGATGTTCTAACAATTGAAAATACTTATGCACCCGATATGAGAGCACGCAAAAACATAAAACTGTTAACAAACATAAAGGAACTAATGCATAATAATACAATAATAGCAGGCAACTTTAATACCCCACTTACATCAATGGATAGATCATCCAACCAGAAAATCAAGAAGGAAACAGTGACTTTGAATGATACATTAGACCAGATGGATTTAACAGATATATTCAGAACATTTCATCCTAAAACAACACAATATGTATTCTTTTAAAGTGCCCATGGAACATTCTCTAAAATAGATCACATATTAGGCCACAAAACGAATTGAAAAATACTGAAACCATACCATGTATCTTTTCCGATCACAATGCTATGAAATTAGAAATCAACCACAAGAAAAAATCTGGAGAAAACACAAATATACAGAAGTTAAACAACATTATACTAAACAATGGTCAACCAAGAAATTAAAGAGGAAATCAAAAGTACACGGCGACAAATTAAAATGAAAGCACAATGGTCCAAAATTTTGGGATATAGCAAATGCTGTTCTAAGAGGGAAGTTTATAGCAATACAGCTCTACCTCAAGAAGCAAGAAAAATTTCAAATAAACAACCTGATCTTACACCTGAAGGAGTTAGAAAAAGAGTGACTAAATCCAAAACTAGGGAAAGGCAGGAAATCAGAGATTAGAGCAGAAATAAATGAAATAGATACCAAAAAACACAATAGAAAAGATCAATGAGGGGCACCTGGGTGACTCAGTGGTTGAGCCTCTGCCTTCGGCTCAGGTTGTGATCCCGGGGTCCTGACATCAAGTCACATATCAGGCTCCCCACAGTGAGGCTGCTTCTCCCTCTCTCTGTGTCTCTGCCTCTCTCTGTGTGTCTCTCATAAATAAATAAATAAAATCTTTTTAAAAAGAGAAGAAAAGATCAATGAAACCAGGAGCTGGTTTTTTGAGAAGATCAACAAAATTTATAAACCTTTAGTCAGACTTACAAAAACAAAATAAAAACAAAACAAAAACAGGGAGAGGACTTAAAGTCAGAAATGAGGGACACCTGGGTGGCTCAGCAGTTGAGCATCTGCCTTTGGCTCAGGGCATGATCCTGGAGACCTGGGATGGAGTCCCACGCCCGGCTCCCTGCGTGGAGCCTGCTTCTCCCTCTATGTCTCTGTCTCTGTCTCTGTATGTCTGTCTGTCTGTCTCTCTCTCTCTCTGTCTCTCATTAATAAATAAGTAAAATCTTTGAAGAAAAAAAAAAGAAAGCCAAAAAAACAAAATCAGAAATGAAAGAGGAGAAATAACAACCAACACTACAGAAATATATATGATTATAATAGAATATTATGAAAAATTACACACCAAAAAATTGAACAAGTTAGAAGAAATGGATAAATCATGGAAACATATAACCTTCCCAGCCTGAATCAGGAAGAAATAGACAGAAAATTTGACAGACCAATTACCAGCAATGAAATTTAATTAAGTAATTAAAAAACTCTCAACAAACAAAAGTCCAGAACCAGACAGCTTCACAGGTGAATTCTACCAAACATTTAAAGAAAAGTGAATACCTATTCTTCTCAAACTATTCCAAAAAATAGAAGAGGCAGGTAAGCTTTCTAATTCATTCTCTGAGTCCAGCATTACCCTGATACCAAAATCAGATAAAGACACTCCAAAAAAAGAGAACTATTGATGAACACAGATGCAAAAATCCTCAACAACTTTCAGGGACTTACACTTGAAAAGACATTGAGTTTCTATTTGTCTTACCTGGCATTACAGTAAGCTTTCTTTTTTTTTTTTTTTTTACAGTAAGCTTTCACCCATGAGGGCACTGACCTGAGAGCAGGCATGAGCCATGTCACCAACTAAGAGACAAAGGAGCATTTTGGTTTTCTAAAAATAAATAAACTTTTATAGAATTTCTAGGACCAAAGTCTTCATCCTGATATGGGCATCATATAATAGCAATCAGTTTTCCAGTTACAGTTTACCCTGTGAATTTAAAGCTTTTAAATAACATTGTCCAGACACTTAATTTTTTGTGTTTAGGAAGGCCATGAATTAGAGTTTTCAAGTTAGTAGTTCTGGTCCCTCTCCTCAGAGCACACTCTTCCAGCATTCTTTGGTGTTTCCCACCTCTTGGCTCCACTCCTGCAGATTCCCAGGGCTGGGATGCTCTTTTCTCCTCTCTTTAATTGGCTAAATCCAAATGCCCTTTCTGGACTCATTTTGGGCATCATCCCCTCCTGGAAGCCTTTTCTGGACTTCCAGGTTATGCTCAGTGCCCCTCTTCCAGCTTCCCCTGGCACTCAATACCTTTATCTTATCCTTTAGCTTCACTTGATTGAAAATTATTTGTATTGAGGGCTTTTCCTCCTCTTTCATTAGAATCTCAAGTCCTCATGGGTGGGGTCTGTCTTTTTTCAGCCTCTTTACCTCTAGATCTAGTAAAGTCCTTAATAAATGTTAGTTGAGGGGCACCTGGATGGTTCAGTCAGTTAAGCATCTGCTTTTGGCTCAGGTCATGATCCCAGAGTCTTAGGACTGAGTCCCACATCAAGCTCTGTGTCCTGCTCCCTGATCAGTGGAGAGTCTGCTTGTCCCTCTCCCTCTATCCCTCCCTCCCCTCACTCATTCTTTCTCTCAAATAAATAAGTAAAATCTTTAAATAAATAGATAAATACATGTCAATTGAGCCATATTAAATGGGCAGAAGCTGGTTTCCAATAAGATACATTGAAAGTTCCATAATTCTATTATAGCTTTGGAAGTGAAAACTGATTCTATACAGCCATCATTGAAACAATGGAGCCAAAACTAAGCTCCATAATCTTCCCATCTCAGACAAGGTAACAAGACTGAAGTTGGATTTGAATCTTATTGCTGACTTTAATTCTAGCCTGTTTTGGAGCAAGTTGTTTATCCCGTGTGTCTTAATTTGCACAACTGCAAAATAGCTGTGAATATTGCCAAAAACATAACATGTGCAACTTAATCAATGCAGAAGTGAAGACCAACAATCTTGGATCAGTTGTACTGATTTGACATTTTCCTGGAATCGACAAGGAGGATGTATTTTCATGTGGCAAGCTACTAGATCCGCTCCGCCCCCCCTCCAAATTTCAGGTTATAAATACTTTTCTCGTTGACATTTATTAGAAAGCAACACAAAGCAGATTGCTGTATTTGCACTCTGTGGACATTTTATCTAGGGCATATTGCATGTTCTCTGTGTGCCAGGCATGATGGCATCCATGGAGGTTAAGCCTTCAAATCCTATTCTACCATTTTAATAATTTCATTGACTTAACCTTTATATAGATGAAGTGTATAATTTCCTCAAAGAATACTTTGCTGCTCTGTACTTGCTCAAAGAATGCTTCAGGTTAGAAATTTGGTCTATGATCTGTCAGGTGATGATACAAAAGGTTTAACTTAAACACAAACATTAGGTCACAGAGGGACAGGATCCAGATGGTTTTGTATTTGATTACACCATCCTCCATCTCCCTGGCATCTCTATCCTTTCTTCTCTTTTCTGCCATCTGTCAGTGCACTTGAATGAGGAACTTAATCACATACGGTATCAACAAGTTGGTTGGTATTTTTTTTTCTCTTAACTGTTCTTTCATTGGGTGGTAAGAAAAGAGTATATTATAAAATAGTATCTAGTTTTACATGTTTACTCTGCTTTCCCCAGAAACAAGTAATTTAAGACCATGGCTGGGCCGTTTGCTCATGCAATTCCAGTATTTGAGGCAAAGAAATAAAATGTTATATTTGATCTAATTCAATGACTAGAATGAAGTGTACTTCTTCCATTCTTTGTTGCTATTGTGATTATAGATTTAATTATTTTTTAAATGCTTTTATTTAAATTCCAGTTAGCTAACAAACAATGTAATATTAGTTTCAGGTTTACAATATAGTGATTCAACACTTCCATACAATACCTGGTGCTCTTTACAAGTACACTCCTTAATCTCCATGTAGATTTTATTATTAATGGTTATTATTTACTTGTTATTAATAAAACTGAAGGTTTTGTTATTAATTATGAGAAATAATTCATTATGGTAAATTGAAATATATGTTTGGAAACTGAACATTTAAAATTAACCTTAACAAGAAACTAACAACAGTATATAAAGTAGTTTATTTTCTTTTAAAGATTTTATATATTTATCCATGAGAGACACATGAGAGAGGCAGAGACATAGGCAGAGGGAGAAGCAGGCTTCCTGCAGGGAGTCTAATGCAGGATTCGATCCCAGGACCCTAGGACCCCAGGATCGTGTCCTGAGCCAAAAGCAGACTCTCAACTACTGAGCCACCCAGGCATCCTGATAAATTAGTTTAATATAAACCTTGTAGTCAGAATCACCTGATTTATTTCTGGCTCAGTTATACATTAACTGTGTGGCCTCAGGCACATTACTTAATCTTTCTAAGCCTCATCCGTAAAGGGGATAAAGGACTGTGTAACCTACAGGTTTATGGTAGGATTAATGAGATAATTGTGTACAGCATTTAGCAGAGTGGTTGGCATTCTGTAATTCCTCAATAAATGGTCATATTTGTTAATATTTGTTCTATTAAACTAACTTTTATCACTAAAGAAATGAAGCAATGAAATGTAGTTTTTAAAAAAACTTATGTAGCCGAATTACGGAAAGAGCCCAAATGTCCATTGACTGATAAATGGATAAAGACATACACACACACACACACACACACACACACACACACACACGATATATATACACAATGTATATAAACAAAGGTGTATATACATACATATATACACATGTGTGTATATATGTGTGTATACACAAACACACACACACACACACACACAAAGATGGAATATTACTCGGCCATAAAAAAGAACGAAATCTTGCCATTTGAAATGACATGAATGGAGCTAGAGAATATTATGCTAGGTGAAATAAGTCAGAGAAAGACAAATATGATTTCACTGATATGTGGAATTTAAGAAACAAAAAACAGGTGAATGTAGGTGGAAAAATGAAGAGACAAACCAGGAAACAGACTCTTAACTATAGAGAACAAACTAAGTTTGTTAGAGGGGAGATGGGTTAAATGGGTGGTCAGTATTAAGGAGGGAACTTATTATGATGAGCACTGAATGTTGTATGTAAGTGATGAATCACTAAATTCACTTGAAGCTAATATACTGCATGTTAACTGGTGTTTAAATAAAAACTTAAAAATCGTGCATTTTAAAATGTGATAGTTTTATAAAAAATAGTTTTATTATAGATAAATATAATTTGGTGAACACAGTTATCAGCATCCTCACAAAGTCACATTGCATATCTTATGTGTCTTGGATAAAGGGCTGCATATAGCTTTTCTATTATGCTCTCTACCAAGTCGGACAAACTTATGTTAACGACTTGAAACGCTTTAGCAAATCATAGCCTGCAGACCAAATCTAATCTCCTCCTTGTTTTTGTGTGGCCCGGAAGCTAAGAATGGTTGTTGTATTTCTAAATGGTAGGGAAATTTTTCTGTTAAAGAATAGTATTTTGTGACATAATGAAATTACATGAAATTCAAATTTTAGTGTCCAATAAAGTTTTATTGGAACACAGCCGCACTCGTTTATTTATTTATTGCCTGTAACATTTTCAATCAGCAGAGCTGAGTATTTATGACAGAAATCATATGATCTACAAGACTTAAAATATTTGTTATTTGGCTCTTTACAAAAAGTTTGTTGTAAACTTGTTTGTTGACCCTTGAATTCAAATAATAAAAATATATTTATGGATAAGACTTGCAGAGTCTAGCCCTCCCGATTTAAAGATTGTATTTGAATTTCCTAGGGCTACCATAACAAAGTGTCACAACCTAGATAGTTCAAGACAACAGAAATTTATTATCTAACAGTTCTAGGGTCTAGAAGCCTCAAATTAAGATGTGGAAATTCAAATTTCCCTCTGAAACTTGTAGGGGAATCCTTCCTTGCCTATTCCTAGCTTCTAGTTGTTTGCTGGCATTTGTTGTTTCGGCATTTCTTGGCTTGCAACTCTGGAAGTCCAATTTCTGCCTTTATTGTCATATGGTGTTTCCATGTGTGTTTGTCTTCAATGATTGTCTTCTTATAAGGATACTAGTCATGTTGGGTCATATGTTCATCCTACTCCAGTATGACTTCAACTTAACCAAATACTAAATAGGGAAAGGGCCTTATTTCCAAATAATGTTATATTCTTAGGTAGTGAGGGTTAGAATTTCAATATATCTTTATTTTTATGGCATTGAGAACACACAATTCAAGCCATAACTATCAGGAAATTGGATCCTGAAAATGTAAAGGATTCACCCAAAGTATCTGGTATCTGCTAATAAAGAGAGTGACAGAACCAAGATGAGACTTTGAAGTCATACAGATTTAAAAATATATATATATCTTATTTATTTATTTATTTATTTATTTATTTATTTATTTATTTATTATTTGAGAGAAAGAAAGCAAGCACAAGCAGGAGGAGCTGCGGGCAGAGGGAAAGGGAGCAGTAGGCTCCCCACTGAGCAGGGAGCCCGATGAGGGGCTCAATCCTAGGAGTGTGGGAACATGACCTCAGCTGAAGGCAGACACTTAACCAATTGAGTCACCCAGGCACCCATGAAGTCATACAGACTTTAACCAGAACCTGGGAAGCTGAATTTCTAACTGATGAATAATTTTTCCACTATACCATATGGGTTTGAAGTGATTTAATCTCCTATATCTAATGTATATACAATACAGAACTGTTTTGAGTCCTTTTAGAACATATATATTTAAGCATTAATAATGAAAAACATTATTAAACATTATTTAAAGTTGTGGATAGTAATTGCTAAAATTGTCAGTACTGTAACTTTATTTATATCAAGAGAGATAAGTATTATTAGCTTTTTTCTATTTCAGTTGTCAGCTAGCCATTCTAGAAAACAGAATAGAATGTATTCCTAACCTACATTAGGTGGTGACACCTTAATATTCTGCTAAATTGTCAACATTTACATTCTTATTCAAAAGTAATATGCATACCAAACAATATTAGGAAGGAAAATTAGTAATATAATAATAATTTATTTAACTTCTCTTAGGAATAATATATCTGCTAACTGTATAATTTTTTTTCTTTTCCGAATGGCTATCACTTTTATCAACTATAAAAACTCAAGCTTAAAGTAATATCTTTCTCAAAGCTACTCTAAAAGTAGTATTTGTAGATGGATTCTTACTTCTATAACTGTTCATGGTTGCATGCAAGGAGCCAGTAGAATTTCTCAGCATTAAAAAAATCACTAAAATATGGAATATAGGAAAAAGATTCCTTTAGGACCAAAAGTAATAGAAAAAATGGGAAATAAAGAAATACATCAGTGTTACACTAAACTGGAAGCAGAGATGGAAACTTTTCATTAGGTTTTGTTTACCTGTGAGTATCAAGCTACTATTCTTTAGAATATTTTTCAAATGGTATCAGATTTTTTTAAAAAAAGATTAAAAAACCAAATGGTATCAGATTCTTATATAATGGGGAAGCCTGGATATTAAAGAAAGCCACCAGTGTGATTTAGCAATGCTATTCTCTTGAGCTGAATCCAAACTTTTTGGTTTAATATTTTGGAAGATGCTGCTGCCTCCATCAGCCAGCACTAAGGCATTTGGGTATGTGGCTTAGTAACCCTGGAGAAAAATACTCCCAAATGAACCTCCAGCTATAATGTTCAGACATCCCAAACCTAAAGTATCCTAAGATTAAATTATACTTTGAAGGAAAAAGCTGACAATAGCTTTGTTATTGCATGGAAAGTTTTAAGTTTACTATGGCCATGGGGTTAATTAATTGTCATAACATATGCCTTTGAAGTAGCTGGAAGAAAGGAAAAACTACCCCATTTGACTGATAGAAAAACTGAGACAAGGGCAGCTAACTTGCTTGTGGTTACACAGGGAATAGTTGGCTGAGACTCCAGGATTCCTGACTCCAAATTCATTGCTGCAACCACCAGACTGAAACCGGCTGCCCAAGGCTGTAATTTGGTCTTGAGGCCGTGGCTATAGTTTAGAACCACAATAGTGAGGGAAACACACTTTAAGGAGGACCTTGAAAATCTCTCAAGGGAATTATGTCTCTTTATCTATGTTGATTATGCAACGAATGGAATAAATGAGGGTTCTGGCCCCACTCTATTTGTGGCTTTGGGTTAGACTGGGGTCCCTCTTAGGAAACTGGGAAAGTTTACCTCACCCTTGAGCCCAAATTTTTAAACCAATTGTGTTGAGTTTATGATGCACAAATTAATGAATGTGTTAACATTATGTTTTTTATTTGACAGAAGTTATAGGCTGGGTTGCCATGGGTATAGCAAGATGGGCCAGAGAGAAGAGGATTGGAAACTTGGAGAGTGTGAGAGCACACTTCTTGGGGTCACATGGTGATCTGAAACAGCCTTGAAGTGAGTAATCTGTGGGGATCTGAATGGGCAGTCTTTGTATTGAGATACCTCAATATCTCCAGAAGACAGAGCATAGCAGTAGTGGATTCTGACCGGGTACGAGGCTCACATTCCAGAGAGCAAGCTTTAGGCACCCTAGGGGTTGGACTGTACACCATTGGAGTTGGGGCTTAAAGAATGGATTCCAATGGCAACATTAAAGCTATTTTAAGCAGAGTAAAACAACACTATTCATTGGACACGGGTACCAGGTATATCATTATGTTCATATCAATAATAACTATACTACATTTACTTTTTATTGAACACCTACTATTTGTTATCTTGTTCATTCCTCTCCATAGCCCTGCGATATAGATTTTACTTTTTACATTTAATAAATGTAGAAATTGAGACTTGGAGAGGTTAACTAACTTGCCCAAGTCACAAGGATACATGGGAGGAGGAAGAGATTTGAACCCAAGACTCTGATCCCACTGCCCATGCTTAATACTTATCCTTACTAGCAATAGGGAACATGTCAGTACATTGGTCCATAAGGCAAGAACCTAGTTACCATATCGAGGGGGCAAGGCTGATGGATGCACTGTGCAAACTCTTTGTATGTCTTTTAAGAATAAGATTGGTCCTAGAGATTAGGCCTTGGCTATGTCTTCAAGTAGTAATGGAATGGCTCTAGAGTGGGAAATTGAAGTTGCTAAGCAGGTCCTTATCCATATTTAAGTGTTCTTCCCCATGATGACACCTTTTCTTCACTTACTAATAGTTAAGTACATGGTCTTTGAAGTCATATAGATTCAATTTCAAATCTTGTTTCAGACCTTTACTAGCTGTGTGATCAGGGATAACTTAGTTAACCTCTCTGAGCCCTCATTTCTTCATCTGCAGGCTGGCATCTCATGGAATTGTTGTGAAGGGTCAGTGAAGTCTGGTATACACATGTTCAGCCTGTGAGAGGCTGTCAGCAGTCTCAATCTTAGCTGTACATTAGACACCTGGAGGGCTATAAACCCCCAATGGCCAGGCACATTCCAGATCACTGAAATCAGAATCTCTAGGCATGAGACCCAGACATCAGTATTTTTTTCAAAGCTCCCTATGTGATTACAATGTATAGCAAAGGTTGGGCACAAATATAAGTGAAATAGTATTTTTCTCTTGTTTAGGAGAAGTGGTTTTCTTTTTTAGTCTAGCAAAAAAAGGGGGGGGGGCAGGAATTTCTGAATGAAAATAGCAATGACTAAATCTTAACCCCATAAAAAGTATTTTCTTATTTATAAATAAAGAACTAACTTCGTATTTGGTGTCTCAGATATTCAAAATTACTGCATTTCCTTTATATTACTGGGTTTCCAGTTTAACTATTAATTTGGACAGTGAACGAGAATGAGAAACCAAGGGTATATGTTTTTAAGAATGGGTATATACTTCCAAAATAGATCATCTTCTATCTCTTCCCTGTTCTGAAACCCTATCAATACACACATATTTTCCCCCCTTTGGAGGGTGGTAGGGGAGTCTGTAACCAAGCTGTATCTAAAATTCATGTCTGGGGGTTGGCAGGCCAGAGGGCAGTCCAGCCTGAAGGTGGCTGGCTCCCACGGGGTTGGGGGGGGGCTGGAGTAGAGCTGCCTTTCTTGGGTAGAGGATTGTGAGGATAGCAGGTGGGAAGTTGGGGGAGGCTGATGCCTGTAGGGGCACTGAGGGTTTGGAACTAAGAGGCAAATGCTGAGTCAGCTGAGCAGGCATGGGTTTGTAAATGAGGGGAACTGAATGGAAATTGGGTTGAATCAGGAGCAGTTTGGAAACAACCGAAGAGGTTGCAAAATGGTTGTCACTAACGCCACTGCTCAACTGTGAGTGTTGGGTTAGTTTAGTGGTCAAGGTAAGCCACGATAAAAAGACATATATCGTGATCCTTAAATCATTCTATGACTAGTAATTTTTAAAAACTATCAATTGGTGTAGAAAGAGTTGGCATAACTGATAGAAGAAGCTGGTTGTTAAAAGAGCACAGAATGGAGTGAAAGTAGGGTGACCATTCTGGTTACAGGGATGAGTTAATTATAAATAAGACTCTCTCATTCTCAAAGATGTCCTGATTTGGTCTCCAAAATCATATGGCCCCCTCTGTATAATAGTCTTGGAGTTCCATAGTCTCCAAAATTGGAACTAGCTGGACTAACTATACTAACAAGACTTTTCAAATTGCAGAAACTAGTGTTTGAACACCTGTGAGGAAAGGTAAAAATTATTCACCAAAATTTCCTGATATTTTGAGGGAGCAATTGCTCCACAAGTTGAAAGCTCTTTATAGCTAGAATAAGTGGTAGCAGAAATTAGTTTTCATTCCTTGGTCAAAGCTATCTATTTCTATGCCAATACCACACTACTCTAATTAATACAGTATATCATAAGTCTGTCAGGAAGCCATTATTCTTCTTCTCCAGGAATGTCTTAGCATTATTGACCATTCACTCTTTCAATACAAATTTTAGCATCATTTTGTTGAATTCCTAGAAGTAACATGTTGAGATTTTGATTGAAATTACATTGAATTTAGGGAACAATTTTGGAAAGAATTGATATATTTCCAATCAGAAATGCATATCCCATTGATTTATTAGGTGTGAGTATCTTTCTCTAAAGCTTTGTGGATTTCCCTAGAAAGATCTTACATGTTTTTAGAGATGTGGCAAAAACTAGGGTCTAAGAGTGTGGAAACTGACACTGAAGTGCCTGGGTTTGAATCCTGCCATTTACCAGCTATGTAAATTTATATAACCTCTCTGTGTCTCAGTTTTTTTATCTTTAAAATGGGGATAATAATTATACGCACTTCAAATGACTGTTGTAAATAGTAAATGAATTAATACATAAAGAATATATGAACAATTCTGGGAAATAATAAGAAACATGGAAGTCCTTGCTGCTAGTATTATTTATTGCTAGGTTCCTTTTCGTGTATACCAAATGAAATGGAATAATTTTTTTAGAAGAAATTACATTTTTGTATTTCTGTGTATAGACATGTTATTACTTTATGTATTGATTTTAAGTTCAATTTTGTTGTGACCACAGACTAGTTGTTAGAAGAAATTTCTTGAGAATTGCTCTATGGGCTACATTTGGTCAGTTTTCCTAAATATTCCATGATTTCTTCAGAAGAATGTGTATTTTTATGTTATTGGATACAGATTTTGCTCTATTTTCATTAAATCAAACTTATAAATTGTCTTGTTCAAATCTTCTATGTTAATATATTTAAAGTGGGTGGATCTCACAAGATTAGTGGATGAAATTGGGTTATAAGGTAGAAGGTCTTTAAATAATTTAAAATGTTCAAAATATCTACTGGAAATTATATATACAACAACCATGAGGCTTCTCAGTTTATATAAGCATAAGCTTCCTTTGCTTTTTACTGGGATTAGATCAAGTCCATATATTCAGAGTGGCAGTTATTTATATACCTGATTTTTAAAAATGAAATTATTGCACAACAATATGCCACTAAAAAATCTAAATACTACTAAATCTCTACTAGTTTTTTTAATCTCTTTGACCTATCAGGAATTGAAAGAGGTGTGTTGCAGTCTCCCATTATGAGAAAGGATTTGTCCATTTCGCTCTATGATTCTATCAACTTTTGATTTATATCATTTTAAGCTATTTTATTAGTTACATGCAATTTTAGAATTGTTATATCTTCCTGGGGAGTTAAAACATTTCTTCTGGTGTTTGGACATTCTCTATCCATAAGAATGCTTTTTTTGTCTCAAAGTCTATCTCATCTGCTACTATTATAGCTATCCCGATTCTATTTTGATTAGTATTGGCATGGGTAGTTTTTCCTGTCCTTTTATTTTCCATGGACATTTATTTTCCAAGGACTGTACCATGTCCTTTGGTATGTTTTTTGTATAATGCTTGTAAACAGTATACAAATGGATTTTATTTTCCTCTAGTATAATACTTTTATTTCTAACTGGTGAGATTAATATAGTTATACTTGCTGTGATTACTGATACATTTGGGCTGTTTTGTTTTTAACCATCTTACTTTGTTCCTTCTATTTGATTCACATTTACTATATTTCTTCCATTTTTCTTCTTGGCTTTTGGTTGATGGAATATTTTGTTTGTTTTTTTCATTCTATTTTTCTTTCCTCTATTGGTTTAAAAGTTATTCACTTTACTTCTGTTGCTCTGGTAATCACCCTTGAAGTAAGCTTGGGAAAATAAGTAATCAATGCCCTCGTCTCTCTCTGGAAGAATACGTAGATCCTCAATATATTTTATTTCTAATCACTCTCCCATCCTGACTGTTTCTGTCTTTTTTAAGCCATCAAATTAGAAATTGTAACTCTTTTATACAAGTGGCATTATTTAGATTTACCTCCCTGTTTAAACTATCTTTGCTTACTTTTCTTCTTGTGTCTCTCAGATTTTCCTTCTTGGGATCATGTTTCTTCTTCCTGATAATCACCCTGTGGGCATTCCTTTCATAAAGATCTTTTAGTGATGATTGCAAATTTTGTTTGCCATAAATGTCTTTGTTTTGCTTTTGTGATTGAAAGACGGTTGTGCTGAGGATGTAAGTTGGCAGTTATTTTCTGTCAGCACTTTGAAAATATTATTTTACTGTTTTCTGGCTTCCTTTTTTGTACAAAAGGTCTACGTATAATTTGTGGATTATATTTTCATGTTGCTTTTAGGATTTTCCCTTTGTCTTTGGTGTTCTTCAGTTTCACTAAAATTTATCCAAGTGTAGATTCTTTTTATTTATTTTGCTTGGCATATGTCATGCTTTTTGTGTCTGTGAACTCATGTTTCCTCAATTTTGGAAAATTTTGAGCCTCACTTTGGATGTTGACGTTTTCCATACTCTCTTTTATATCTTTCTGGGGTTTATTGTGGTACAGCTCTGCTGTATTGTTACAAGTAGTTCAGAGATGGTCACTATAATACAACCAAGCACAACTACAGGTCCTTTATTAGGTCATATAGTGCCTTCTTGCAAATTTGAAAGAAGTGCTCCCTTCAGGCAGATTTGGGGCATTTTATTTATTTCATTTTATTTTTTTATTTAAATTCAAGTAGCCAACATATAGTACATCATTAGTTTCAGATGTAGAGTTCAGTAGTTCATCAGCTCCATATAATACCCAGTGCTCATCATATCACATGCTGTCCTTAATGCCCATCATCCAATTACCCTACCCTACACCCCACCTACTCCCCCCCCCCACCAGCAACCTTCAGTTTGTTTCTTATAGTTGTTATTTAGTGAACAGGAAACATGGCATCAGGAGCGGGCTCAGGGTGGGTTTTAGTCATTTGTTGCTTCCTTAACTGGGCGGTTTAAAACAACTACAGCACCCAGGAAGTGGTAGGACTTATGGTGGCTAGGTGCAGTGTGAAGATCAGACGTGTGGGGAAGGAGCCCAAAAGGGCTACAGAACAACAGAGAAATCTTCAGATTATGCGTTAGGGAAAGACAGCTTGATGACAGGCCGGTCTCTTCAACACTTGT
Organism: Canis lupus familiaris; assembly: GCF_011100685.1. Classification (NCBI taxonomy): domain Eukaryota; kingdom Metazoa; phylum Chordata; class Mammalia; order Carnivora; family Canidae; genus Canis; species Canis lupus. The sequence goes on along the minus strand of NC_049235.1, from coordinate 21,702,106 downwards.
GCACAGAGACTCTGCCCATATTTGTGGATCACATTCTAACATAAAGACAGGTTATGAGTCCTGTCTTCTAAGAATTGCATAGCTCCTGTGTATGGGTTTAACCTTTGTGGGGATTTTTGTTTGTTTCTTTTTATCTGCACTTACTCTTAGGGGCATGTGTACTTTAAAAAACAAAGTATTTGGACATTTTTTACTATTGAAAAACATCTGTATTATTTAACCATTTGAATCAGTAAAGAAATGACTATACATTAGAGATGTTCAGCATTTGTTCATTGTATAAAAGGTATACATTAAGCTTTCCTGATCACCAAGTGGGTACTTAGTACTGACCAAACCCAAAGAAAAGAAAGGCATTGAGATTTATACTCAGCCATTTTTCATCGGGTGTTCAATCTATGCCCAGAACCAGGGTGGCACCAAGCATTGCACTACAAAACTACAAAGGGAATATTAGCAAAATACTAACATGGTAGTCCCTAGGCTCTGAAACCAGGAGTCTTGCAGGCCATTGAATCACACATCCTATCCTCTGATTTCACTTGGGATTTATCAACTTAAATAACCTAATTGAGTGTCATAATTGATTTGGGAGACTCATTTCCTTCTCTGGAAATCATTAAAGGTGGCCAAGTCTTGCTTGAAACAGCACTTTCTCTAATGGAATCCCCTGGACTCCTTCGAGAGGAAGAAAAACCCTGTCAGCAGGTGGCTGCTCAGTCCTGCTGGCCTGAAGCCTGCCCAGACCTGCCCTCGCCACAAAGGCAGTCAGTAGCTCCTCAGGCCTCCCCACTGGGCGCCTTTCAGAGTACACAAAAAGGGCATATTGCCATTCCTAATGGAGGCAGCCACGCTGGGCAAAGGGCTGACCATTGGCGTCCTCTTGGCCATCACCCCAATTAGCAAGACACACTCTTTGCCACTGAAGAATTTTCAGCAGGAAACTCTTTTGTGAGTGGCTTGACTTCTTCCTTGTGTGAAATACTTAGATATTGTGACTTCTTTTTCGAAGCCAATGTTAAATTCCCAATTAAATCCTTACCTTTGAGGTTTTTCAGCCAACTGAGAAAGCCCACTAGAGGTGGCCCTAAAGAATTTGCAATGCCTTCTCTTTGCTTTCACCAGGAAGAGCTGAAGCTTGGAGCAGCTACTCTGCCCAAAATATCTTTGGAGCTGCAAGAGGTGGTTCTCCTTTCCCTAGATATTAATCTCTCTTTTACTTTTTAAAGAAAGTTTATTTAGTTATAATTTCTACACCCAATGTGAGGCTCAAACTCACAACTCCAAAATCAGAATTGCATGCTCTTCTGACTGAGTCAGCCAGGCACACATAATCTCTCTTCTACTGAACCAAAATCTGAAGGAGCAGCATCAAGTTCCAACAAATATGCTGAAGTTTAGGGTCACAAATGGAAAGATACCGAGATTTAATTTTGTGACATTCATTCATCTTTGTAAGTACCCTGCTCTTAAGCATACATCTCTGACTGCAGTGGAAATTTCTATTTGAAATATACTCCCTGCAAGTATAAGTCAATCTCAATTTGGAATTATCTTCATGGCCCTGAGATAGCCTCAAATCCATAAATGGCCTTTCTAAATATCTGTGTCATTGTTGAGACAGAAATGATTCTCTAACCTGTTCATTAGCTTAACCATTTTCACTTTTCTTTCATACATCCAACTTAAATGTTCTTTCTGCCAGTGAAATTCTTGTCTCTGTGAAGATGTATAACAGATGTCTCATATTTTTCAAGGCTTAAAGACAATATTTCTTTAGGGCATATAATCACAATTTTATTCTATAGACTGCATATTTTTATAAGCACCATTACAGTCCAATTTATAAACTGGCCCAACTTAAAAATAAACCCAACTTACATACTACATATATTTTTTAAATTTATTTTTTATATTTTATATATTTTTAATATGTGCATTCTTCAACCAGGCTGCACTAACCCCAATAATTGAAGAGTGCGCAAGTTAAAAGTGCTAGTGTGAGGCATTCTTCTTCATCCCTCTCTTACAAATTTTACAGGATTCAGAGCTTATTTTTCCCACCTCTTCTTGCATCACTAATTAAATAAATATAAATTATTGTTGATATGCAAAACTAGATTTCTAAACCTTGATCCTGTATTTGGATGAAAGAATACCGTTTTATTTTACTAGGTCCTAAACTGACTCTTGGGGACTAAAGAAAAAAGCATTAATTTATAATGTAAGCTGCTTAAATGCAAAATTAATTAGGCTAGGGGAGGATGGACACGGGGATTAAACTGTCATACTGGGATTTGGATGGTTAGTAACAGGCCAGGTGGGCTAAGAGGCCAGGATGGTGTAGGGGTTAATTGTCTGGTATATCCGAGGCTTATAGAGGAAATTTGGCTGATGCAGCAATGATATATTGAAGGAGTCTCTGGAGAGACTTGGCCTGGGGAGATGAGCCAAGTTGGGAGGGAAGAATATTTGGGCAGTAGGAATAGGGGAGACTGGAAACTTGTGGGTTTGGGCAACCATAAGTCAAGAACTGATACTAGAGAAATTAGGCAGTATCTTTTACATGTAGCAGATGCTAGCACCAACAGGAAAAAATGGAATTTGATTTTGAGCACAGAATTTGGGTAGAGGGGGCATTTATATGCTCCTGTCCAGGGCCTGTCTCTGAAAGAAGACTAGCCCAAGTCTTTGGCAGCAGGGAGACTCAAGATGGGGAATAAAAGAATCTGGGCTGAAAGTCTTCACTAAGCAAGTGTCCTTACTGAATAATTCCATTAGACACTGCATGGAAACTGTTGTGGGAATCTCTGAACCAAAGTTTCCGTCATCAAGATTAATCGCTAATTAATATGTAGCCAGTTCTATTTTTACTTTTCCCTATTATACTAACAGTTGTATATCTAGGCCTTTGTTTTACAATCACTAATCCTCAAAATATTCTGGTTTTGTATTTATTATGGAGATGATAAAATGAAAGCTAAGTAACTTGTTCAAAGCCAGCCACCTAAATCATAAAATAAAAAGGGTAAAAGGACCAAATCAAGATACCCAGCATCTGTTGTGATGAATAATGGATTGGATTGCCAAGGGGCATGAGAACACTTTTGGGGGTAATGGACTCACCCATTGTCCCTGTGTTTCACAGGTGTGGACATATGTCAAAACTTCTCATATTATGCAATTTAAATATTTGCAGTTGATTGTATGTCAAACATGCTTCAGTAAAGCTGTTCAAAACATGAAACAAAATAACTGATAGTACCAACAGTTGATGAATGTAAGCAGATATAAGCTGAAGTTTTTGCGTAACCACATAACAAAATGGAGACTTTGGGTACTAGATCCCTTTCCATTCTTGCTGTCAACAAAACTGATGGAAAAATTTGAATAAGAGGTAAGGGTTAACTTGTCTAAGATTGACCCCTTGCTGGCTAGCCTCCCTGAAAAAAGCTGGCTTCTTGCAAAACTCCATGGAAAGAGACTAGGCTCTAGTGCTTAGAGCAATCAATCATCCCTGCTCAACTACCAGGCATGGAGTCTAGCCTCTCCTTATCCTGCCCAAGGGAGGGCATGGTGTTTTATAGTCATGAACATTGATGTGCTGCATGCTCCAAACAGCTTGCCATATACCATAGCTATAACTCCTGATCTCACCAAAGAAGCCCATGACCTTCTGTCATGAACCCTGAGCTGGCAGGACAGACTTACGCCAAGGTTCCATCACACTATGTAGCTTTATGTCCTGGCCCTTGGCTATGATGATGCTTTCTAATGAAGTAGCTTAAAAGTTCAGATCCCTTTCCTCAAATCTGACACCTGGCCTGGCTAGGTGTCTCTATGGTGCTATAGAATTAAGTGAGAAATGGGGATTATATCTCTTGTTTCCATGAATTTTCTCCAGTGAATACTGGTATGAGTACTTCTTGGCCAGTGCCATTGTTTTCACAACACTAGATAACTGTGCTGATTGGCTTCATTACAATTATAAGGCTTTCTTCCTCACTTGCACTCTCAGGGTTGCTCTGTAAACTCCTTACTCTTCCCTAGTTAGCTCCCAGGTAGATGTGAATGTTTACAACTCTCTTCAAGTCTCCTACCCAGTCATACTCCTGCATTTGGGGAGTATGATTAGCCTAGCTTCCAACTTCATAGAGAAAAAGACATCATCAATTATAATTTCATCCTTTCCTACTATACTTTTATTCCTACCTCTTTCAGAAGAAAAAGAGGGGACTATTGTATAATGGTTAGGAGATAGATGGCCTAGGTTCCTGTCTTGTCTGGTGTGATGACTTTGAATAAGTTATGTCACCTGTCGCAGTGCCCTCATCTGTAATGCAGAAGCAATATGGTTTTGGTCTCCTAAGTTATTGGAAGGAATAAATAAAGTGAATGCTTAGTATACTACCAGGTCTGTAACATGTACTCAAACTGTACAGGCTGGTGTCAGTGCTATGATGATTCCTTTCTAAGGCTAACTCCTTTTGAAGGCTGTTTGTGTCCCCATTTCTGGGTCCTAGATACAACAGTTACTCCTCTCTTTTATCTCTTCCCACTCTTAGCTGAAATATCACCTCTTCTGTGAAACTGTGTTGCCTGGCAAAATAAATTACATTTATTTGTTTGTGTATTAGTCTCCTCTGTTATGATCTGAACTTGGCCCAGATAATCTATCTCTTATAGACCCTAATATTTAAGTGTGTGATTTGCTAAGTATATCAGATTTAGGAAGCAGATTTCCTCCCTTTTTTCTTTTTTTTTTTTCCTCCTTTTTTTCTATTAGGAATCAGCTTCCTGTGTTAAAAAGGCCAAATGTGAAAATAACTCCTTTTATTGTTTTGTTCGCTTTTGAGTGGTCAGCACATTGGTTTGGAGCCAGTGAAGTCTGGATGGGAATCATGGCCCTGCCATTTACTAGCCATGTGACTGCGGTCACATGACTATTTAAGTCTCTGATGCTTCCACTTGTTTATATGTAAAATGGAGCTAATCACAGTAACTACCATGCAGGCCAGTGCTTGGCATATTAGCCATTTCTATCGTTATTGTTATTAGATTGAGGAATTTCCAAAGCAATGGTACTATAGCTGCTAGAAAATCTACCCAGATCATGCTTGTATGTCAACACTAATGGTGCTGTCAAAACTACAGAAGGAGTGGAAATAAAAAGAGAAAAGGGGAAACATTTTTATTCTCTTCACAGGCTCTCTTTTCAGTGCATGCTTGAGTAATTATCTGTATGAGTGTGTGTGTGTGTTTTAAGTTTAATTCATACAATTAGCTTATCATTTCACAATTCAAATAATTTGAGTACAATAGCGAAAAAACTATACTTTCTTCCTTTAAGAAACACAACTGATGATGAAAAGGAAATTTTTCTCAGGTAGCTTAAATTTCACTTGGGGTAGATTTTACTTTTAAATAGTGTTATACACAAAATCTATTATGCTTTTAAAGTTTTAAAAATTGATATTTAGTCACTGTAAAAATTGAAATAACCCAAATAATGGACTGGATTATTTATGCAGTATGTATCACCTTGAGATGGTCAGTTATGTACAATTTTCCCTTTTCTTTTTGTGTTGGTTGATAATTTTTCTGTAATTCCTCTTCATGTTTAGCAAAAAAAGAGAAAGTATTTCATCATATCCTGAATGTTCTCAAACAAGTTTACCAAAATAGATGCAACATATATATGGAATGCGAAGGATTAGCTCATAAAAATCAATAAGAAAAATACAAATGTTACCATATAACAAATGGGCAACAGACATGAACAGGCAGTTCACACCATAAGAAATACAAATGACCAGTAAACAATAAAGAACAAATATTATTTTAATATAAAAAGTTTACATGATTTGGGCATGCATTTTACCATGAAATTCTTCATGATTCAATGCTATTTAAACTAGATCTGCTGACTAAGAGACATTCTGTCTTTTCAAACAACTTTACATCAATGTTACATGCACCCAAAATGAAATAAATGAAAGAAAAAATGAAATAAAAAGAGATGGGAATATACAAAATAAATAAGAAGTGGAAATATGTCAAGTATTTAAAAATGAGGCCCATCTGCTCTTCTCTGAAGTCTCTGGATAAAATAAATTTCAGTTTCTTCCCAGACTTTGAGTTTGGTAAACCCATTACCCATCTTTTTTGTATCATAAAACCCTTTTGTCATCTTGTTCTTCATTAGCCCGATAGGAGGAAGCTTCTTTTTCAATCTTGATGGCCACAAGTGTCATTATCCATGAGTAGAGACCCTGGCTTCCACTGTGACCTGGTTCTTAACTATGTCTCTGGTTCTATCTCTCAAGTCCACCTAACATGAATTACATTTGATGGTATAGATATTCCAGAAAGACTTCCTCAATTACTTTAAGTAAAAAGAGTTTATCTTTTAAAGATCTTGTTTGCTATTTTAATAAGATATGGGAAATCATATTTGTGTGTGTGTGTGTGTGTGTGTGTGTGTGTGTTTGTGTGTGTGTTTTAAAGTTGAATCTTAAAGGAGGAGCCTAACACCTTTTCCAGTGTGGAACTTTAAATTCTCTTGATCCCTAATTTATTACCACTCTGGCCACAGAGGTGACATTCCCTATAAGGTTTAGAAAATTTATAGCAATACTAATAAAAACCAATCCTTGACGTGCCACCCACATGCTGTTTGAAGCTGTTCTTCTGGAGAACCTGGAAACTGTGGCATCTTAAATTCCTGACTTTGTGTTATTCATCCCACCCACCCTTCATTTTTCTCCATGAGTAACTGCTTTCCTCTCCATTCTAGTAACCCAGAGGCATACAGGTCCAAAGACAACAGTCAAATGGAAACATAAATCACAGATCCTCACCTGAACACACCATAGGCAAACTTTTTGCCCGACTAAGTCTGGGAAGCAATTGCTGTCAAATTGAATGGATGAGACTAGCTTTATATAAAAAGAAAAAAGTCATTGCCTAAAAGATAGAAAAAAAAGGAGATTTATATATTTTGAAATGGTTATAGCTGTCAGGACAGTTTTTAAAAATTGTGTTTTATCTGCAGCTTTGAGCATGTATGTAATGTTCTTCCATTTGCTTTTTTCATTTAGAAGTGAGTAATTCTTATTGGAATTCAAAGTAATGCCTTGCAAAGACAAAACAGCCTAGACTGTTGTTATTGTTATTGTTTTGTTTTATTGTTATCTTTTTTCTCCAGAATTTTTTACCATTATATCCCTTCATGTTAAAGCTGCCAGAAAAAAAAATTCAGTCTCCCCAAATGGCTGGGCTTCCTAGCATTGGCCTGGTATGACTGAGTGAGATGAAGGGCCGACTGGCAAAATATCTCTTTCACTGCTTGAAGAGCATGCCTAGGAGGCTGGAAGAACCTGTTCTCCATTGTGATGAAAACCCACCTCCTTGTCAACTTGGCAATAGTGTAACACACCAGGCCAAAGTAGACTTTTTAACATCTAGCTGAAGGAGGATTGTATTGACTCTTGTGCAGCACAGCTTCCCTTTGTTCTGTGGATCTTTAGTTTTGTGAGATGCCCATAGGAAAAAAGATTTTTGTGGTCAAGTCAATTATGGAAACCTTTGCTTTTGAGCTGTTTATAGATTCACAAGGCACATTAGCATGGACCTGTTCTGAGACTTCCTGTGCTTAAAAAACCCTCTGTTTAACTTTGTTTAGCCCAGTGATTTCTAAATTTGTTAGACCACAGAATCTTTCTTGGGGAAACATTATTAATATTTCATGGAACTGGCAGGCTGTACTGATGGAAACGCATAGGATGTACTGATGGATGATGTTAGGTGCATAGATCAAATTATAATGGAAGAAGGATGGATTTGGAGTCACAGACATATGTGCAAATTGAATCTGCTCTTTGCCTAAAAATACAATTTTTAATTTAGATCTCTAGACCTCTCTAATCCTCATTTTCCTTATCTGAAAATTAGAAATAATAACTGTTTACTACACAGAATGCTGATGGGTGAAAGGAGGCAGTGTGTGAGAGAACATGGGATTAGTGCTTAGTGCAGTATTGGTCAAATCTGATTCTTCTGGAGGAATGAACATTAGGGTCAATTTACACCCTGGAGTAGATGGCACAGAGTGGTCTACCAAAACCCTGCTGCTGCCTTAAATGGGCATGTATCCTCTATTTCGATGGCTTTGTGCAAGGTTTAGAGTGGCACCTTATTGATGAGCTGAATGCATTGAAAGGATATAATAAGACTTTCTATGCCAACAAACTGACCATCTTCAGAGTTGGTGAAGATTGACCGTCTTACAGTCACAAAGGATTAGACTTACAGCTCTCACAATACTGGACACTTTGTATTTTTCAATACAGGTCAGCAAGATGATTGATTGTGGATATTTGGTGGCCTCTTTCCTTAAGAAAACAAACACAGATCTTTCAGTATTTTTCCTACCATTGACCAGGAGATCTTTTGTTGATGGTTTTGTGACTTTTTCATAGTTTCATGGAATATTTTTGTCTAAATATTTTGTTGTACTTAAAAAATTATCTTAGTTTTCTAACTTATAGTTTAAATAAAAACGTATTAGTTGATGGGCTAACTAACTTATAGTTAAGTCCTCAGGAGTCCATTGCTAGATCTCTCTGCTGTATTTCCAATCACTTTCACTGATGAAAGTTTTAATTAGAAATTCTCTAAGAGCCTTACAAATGAATTATGGTTGACATAGAGATCTACTGCCCAGAGTCTCTTTCTGGGATGTGCTGCTCCCTAACATCAAGCAGAGTCTACAGTTCTTAGCTCCTGAAGGGCATATTTCAGTTTCAGAGAGCCATCTGTCTGGAGGTCACACCCTTCCCATGATTGTCCACAACCAATGACTGATCCAAGCAGGATAAAAAGACTTGCAATTTTGCCTCAATGTAAAACAGCCCTGATGGCCAGTATGCACTTAGCATCCCCTTGGGTAGGCCAAGGTTTTATCAGGCCTGAATTGCAGTTTGCAAAGGTCTGAGAAAAAACTGCAGTTTGGCCTCTGCTCAATCCTACTTCCTTCACCTTCTTTCCACAGGTATAGATCCTCCAAATGTAAATATCTGCTTCTGGAGAAGCCAATCTGTGCCTGAGATTGGCACTCCTCTGTATCTCCTAAATGTCTATTTGGTGTTTTGTGAATATGATGTTTTCTCTCTAACTTGATTGTAAGGTTTTTGTGGGCAAGAAATATATGGCAACTTCTACATATGTGCCACAGTTTCTGTTGCTGTGCCATGGACTTGGAAGATAGATGTTAAATATATTGTGAATGAAATGATATGTTTATTAGGCAGATGGACAGCATACGTCCATTGTAGACAGACTTCTGTACTATGCAAATGGTCATAAATAAGAAACTCATGTTAGAACTTTGGAAATCCTTGCAATCTTATTTATCTTTTTAATCATTCTCTCAACGTTCACTTACTCTATAGAAATTTCCAGTATGTGGATCTCACTCCTTTTTTGTCTTCTTTTTCTTTTTGTGTTCAGAGCTAACACTGTTGTCCAGAATTCTTCCACCTATATCCTTCTACATTCTTCTATGATAGCTGAAATGATATTTTTCTTTATGAATTGTTATTTGCAGCAACCTTCTTGACTAATGCATTCAAAGATTGTGAATGCCATTTTCCCCTTAAGTAGGCCCCTTTAGACAAATAACTGCTAAGCAGTTTTCCCTGTGAATATGTAAATAGGTTAAAAATGAGGATGCAGTCAGTGTTGTGTGAATATTATTCCAACATTACACTTAAGATCCTTTCAGCACCATTTGCTAACATTTTGTACTCCTAGCCAAAGTGCCAAAAATTGTTCTCTCCTCATGCAATTTTCAGAAATTTCGCTGGCACAAAAATGAAGTAAAATCTCTATCTGCAGGAGAGAGCAAACTTCATTTAGCGTGTTTTACAAAGTGCTAAATAGGTTTTCTATTTTGGGAGTGGAGTGGCAGAGTGTGTGCTTCCTGCTATCCTGATCAAACATTTGCAATTCCGTCCCTGTACAGATCTGCACATTCCAGGTTGTCTTAGGGATATATTCATATAATACTTGTTATTTTACTCAAAAGAAAAGAAAAACAATTACAGTGTGAAGGGATGTGATGTCAGCACTGGAAGGTTATTTTTCCTTGTCTTTAATTTTTTTATTATTTAAAATAAAATAGTGATTACAGCCCCTGTGAGAGGCTTTTGTATGCAACTGGTTTCAAAGTTAGAGCTCTTATTTCCTATTTTCTAGTACATCATCCAGGAAAAAAAAAGTGTCATGGTCTCACTGCTGAGAAATTTAGGAACCTGGATAACTGACACTATTTCAAACAGTCAATCAAATCTGTGTCTGAAAGAAACTATGCATGACTAAGTCGTCGCTGAATATATTTTCCTATTTTCCATGAAAAAAGTAACTGTCTCTAACATAACAACAGCAATACTAACTACTATTAATTGATTGCTCACTAATATCATTGATTGTTCATTGTTCTATGAACATTATTCTAAGAACCTGACCTGTATTGTATCTTGAAATCCTGACATCTACTCTCTGAGATAGTATATTATTGTCCCCATTTTACAGACGAGGAACTAAGACAGAGGAGTTAAGGAACGAGGGCAAGGGAGTGAGTAGGTGGGCCAGGATTTAGAACTTGATTTGACTCCAGACCCTGCATGTTTATCTACTGTCTCACAAATAAAGAAAGTGTGCAGTGATAGTACCTACTCCCCTAGTGGAGTTTACCATTCAACCCATTAGCAAAATTGACTGAGAGAGCATAGAAACAGCAAATTAGGGAGGAAGCTGGAGAACACACAAGAAATTGGAACATATGGCTTCTTTGTAAATGTTCTCCATATTTACACCATAAAGTACATATCCTGAGAGTATTTGCACATTTTTCTAGACTTTTCCAATGCTTATTATGTGGCTTTTGTCAATACCCAGCCATTGTTTGAAAGGAAAGAAAATTCCTTCAATGCCAATGAAGGTTGGAGAATTGACCTAGGCAACTAATTTTGGGGGAATAATGATACTTGTGAACATTAGCTTTTATAGATATCTGCTAACTCACAATCTCAGAAGCAGTTAACAAAAAGAACAGATAAATCATGATTCTGAGCTGGAACTCCAATTGCATCTTTAATTCACAGAGCTGACTCCCAAGTGTGTACTACCTTTGTGTCCAAGTATCCTAAAATGATGTTGTCCTTATCACTGGAGAGAGTTTGGCAGTGGGTGGGGCTAGGAGCAAGCAAACAGTACCAGTGAGGAACCTAGTAACATTCGGCATAGTATTTAGAACTGTGCCTTGAATATGTAGATAGCCAGCAAATACTTTTTGCAAATATGGCCCTTGTTTTTATTTTATTTTTTATTTTTTTAAAGATTTTATTTATTTATTCATGAGAGACACACACACAGAGAGGCAGAGACACAGGCAGAGGGAGAAGCAGGCTCCATGCAGGGAGCCAAATGTCAGACTTGATCCTGGGACTCCAGGATCACACCCTGAGCTGAAGGCAGGTGCTTAACCGCTGAGCCAACCCAGGTGTCCCATGGCCTCTGTTTTCAAAAAGCTTACATTTGTAATTGGTATTAAAAAAAAAAAAAAACTATGCTTATAGGAAGAGAAGAAACTCAAGGTAGTATATAATAAGAGAGCTAAAATATGTGTGGCCCAGAGGGTACAACTACCAATTCAGAAGAATTCAGAGAGGAAGATCATTGTAATCTGGAGACTCAAGAGAAACTCAACTGGGCTTTTAGGGTTGAGAATGATTTGAAACAGTCTAAAGTAGATGGGGTCAGCAAACTTTTTCTGTAAAGAACCGGATAGTAAATATTTCAGGCCTTCTGGGCCCCATATTATCTCTGTTGCAGGTATTAAACTCACCATTATAGTACAAAAGCAGTAGAGACAAATATGTAAATATTGTCTGGGCTGAGTTCTAATAAAGTTTTACAAAAAGAGAGAGCAAGCCAGATTTGGCAGGCAGGCCATACTTTGCTGACCCCTGGTCTAGACCATGAAAAAAGACATTATAAGGAAGAGGCATTATCAAATGTAAGGAAGAATAAATCCCTGGGGCAATGAAGAATGGGCAAGAGATGATGAATCTAACGTGTGAAAGAAACCATACATGATTGCATATTCACAGAATATATTTTCTTCTTGTGGAAGATAGATGTAGCATCATCTCTACCCATGAAAGATGGCATTCTATAAGACTGAGAAGATGCTACCTCCACTCCCTGAGTTCAGACCTTCATCACCTGACACCTGAACTACCTGAAGCAGCCCCTTTTGCTCCCCAATTAGTCTGTCATTCCCACCTGTCCATAATCCATCTATCTATCCAGAATGGGCTGTGTAAAATACACTTCTGGGTAGTGATGTGTCTTAAGCTCATTTAGTGTTTCCATGTAGCCTGAAAGATTAAAAACCAAACTTCTGTACGTGACATAAAAGCTAAATGTGCTCTAATCATGTCAAACTATTTGCAGTTCCTTGTGCATGCTCTGGTCTCTCATTCTTTGTACAAGCTATTCTCTTATCTATCTAATAAGATAAGAACAATAAAAGATTAAAATGTGTATAAAAACTGTTGGTATCAACAAGAAAAAATTGAATTGGACTGGCTACCCTGAGGTGGCCTCTTCCAACTTCTTTGAATGCCTATGAAGACACAGAAAAAAATAAAAATAGCAAGACTGAAAACTAAGCCTTATAGAAAGACTATTGATAGAATCTGGGAGCAGTCTCAGGAAACTACAAAGCTGAGAGTGCTTGGTCAGGGTAATCCAGTCCTCCCTTTGATTGGTGGCATTGTTTTGCCTCATAAAACAGAGACTGTAATCCAGAGAACCAGAGCTTACTCTAGCCAGAAATTGTGGAGTCATATCTTCACCACATAGTTCTGGAGGTTTCCTGAGCATTGTCCAAGTTGTTTTCCACCCTTTACGTCATTTAGAGGAGTAAGGCCCAGGAAACCATGAGAATAAGGAGTTGTGGCCAGTGGCTTGTTACATCTTAGGAGATGGATATACCACAAAGCAGTGGGGGAATAGGGATGGAGACTTGTAAAATTTGGGATTGGGCTTGGGGCAGTGAACATTATCACCCAGGCTTTCAGCTGGAGATTTAGATATTTGCAGTTAACAAGAAAAAAAGAATTGAACAAAAGGCAACCCTTTATTGTCAAATACAAGTTCTTTGTTGTTCTTACCTTATTTAAGGATATATATATATATTTTTTATTAGAGCCCATGGAAAACTAGTGCAAAATAAGGGAAAGAAAGTGCCATGCTGAGGACTTGGAAGAATGGAGACTGTTTATCACTGAAAAGGACCAATAGGAGAATCCTGGGGTAAAAGTTTGGAAAATCATTTGGAATTTTCATTTAAAATAAAAAAAACATAACCCCTATGAAAGTAGAAGTAATAAAAGGAAAAGAGATTAAGAAGAAAAGACAGGAGAATAAAGAAATTAATGAATCTGATGAGAAGGAATTATAAGAACTAAAAATAAAATAATGGGATTAGAATCCATAGTTTTACAGGAAAAAACATAACTTGGCACACAGAAAATAACATCAGTGATGTGAATGACTAACTTGGAACCTTTCTTGGGAAGGTAAAATAAGAGACAAAGGAGAAAAAAAGAGGACAGAAAACAGATGCCCAAACCAAGGAAGAAGCTAGAAGGGCGGCGGGGGGGGGGGGGGGGGGGGGGGGGGGGGGGTTGGAGCAAAACATTTTTAAAGACATAATTGAAGATAGTTTTCCTGAGACTACTTTGCACATACAGATTGCACATCAGATTCTAACCTGAAATCTACAATTACAAACTGAAACATTTAAATTCTATAAACTCTAGGTAGAAAAATTTTATTTTATAAAGGAATAAAAGACAGATGTCTTCGGTTTTCTTCCCTGAACTCCAGAAGTCAGTGAGTCAATATTTAGACTTCATGCTGTCCAAAAGAACTTTCTGTGATGATAGGAATGTTCTATATCTGTACTATACAGTATGGTAGGCCACCAGCTATGTGTAAATATGGAACCCTTACAATATGACTAGTGAGTTGAATTTTTCATTTCATTTCATTTCAATTAATTTAGATTAGTTCCATGTGGTTACCTATATATTGGACAGTGCAAACTTAAAGTTTTAAGGTAGCTTTATTATAAAAGGCCTAGTGGTGACCACTGAAAAAATATATATAATGCAAAATCTGGACATTTATCATGATCTGTGCCTACATCTCCAAATCATGTTAGAAAAAGAAAAAGAAAGAGGTAGGAATCATGCTAAATTCTTTTTTAAAAATTATTTATTTATTTATTTATTTATTTATTTATTTATTTATTTATTTTAGAGAGAGTGAGCAAGAGAGAGCTGGGAGAAGGGGCAGAGGAGGAAGAACAGGGACAAGCAGACTTGTGCTGAGTGTGGAGCCCAAAATAGGGTTCTATCCCAGGACACTGAGATCACGACCTTAGCCACAACTGCTTAATGGAATGCACCACCTAGATGCCCCTAAGTTGTTTTTTTTAAGGTACAATTTTTACCTCTTAATCAGACAAGAAGAGGGATATAGAATGTTTTATATACATACATGTTGTATTTAAAACAATACATCTATAAAAAACTGGAGAAGATAAAAGTAAAAATATACATTCTTCTGCATTCAGAGAAAAATCCAATGTTTTTAATTATTTTTCAATGATTTTATTATTGAAGAATAAAGAATTAAAATAATCCAAGCATTCAATTCAAGAACTTAGGAAAAATACATCAAAGCAACTCTAAGAAAAGCAGAAGATAGGAATACTAGAATATTAAAGCAAAAATGAATGCACCAGAAAATTGGAAGATGGTAAGATAAAACTAAACCTGAAAGTTGGTTGTTTGGGGACAAAAAATAATAAATAAACCTCTAGCTAGCTTATTCAAAGAAAAAAGAGAATAAAAGGAGCCAACATTATGAATGGGAAAGGTAATATGATGGTGGAAAAATTAGATTTATTTTTAAGGAGAGAGATGAAAATTTTGAAAAAAAAACTTAGGAAAGTGTAAGGAAATTTGATAACTGTAGAGAAAAATAGGTATTTAAAATGTTACTTCAGAAAAGCTGGTTTTAAAAAAAAGAAAGAAAGAAAAGAAAAGAAAATGAAAAGAAAAGAAAAAAAGAAAAGAAAAGAAAAGAAAAGAAAAGAAAAGAAAAGAAAGAAAAGAAAAGAAAAGAAAAGTCTTGGAAGTTTTGAGTGAGTTCTTTCAAACCTTTAAGGAAGACATTTCTCCAAGTTCTTTTAATTGTTTCAGAGCATAGGGGAAAAATGTCAAAATGTAAATTCATTTTATGAATATCAGATTGCTTTGATACGAAACCTGTCAAAAATTAATAATGAAAAAAAATCTGGAAATCAATCCTACTTCTAGAGATGAGAAAGCTCATCTTAGGAGGGCATGACAAAGTGGAATTACTTTCAGGATTGAAAAGCAATGATAAACAGATAACACTGGTTAAAGTCTAAGATCTGCTCATGTTTTAACTCAATTCTCACAACAAAAAATGAGGCGATTCCAATAATGGCACCATTATTATATTCTTTTACAGATGAGGAAATTGAAATATGGAAAGAGTAACTTGCCCAAAGTCACACAGTGAGTAGGGCAGAGCCAGGCTCAAATGCGGACAGTATGACTCCAGACTCACACTCTTCCCAGCAGCTATATTGCCTTTTATGTCAGTAGGTTTTGTGGAAGAAACCAAAGCATACATCTCAATAGTTGTAGAAAAGGCATGTGATAATATTCAGAATCCATTCCTGACTTTAAAAAGAAAGCACTTAAACTAGGAGAGGTGGTTATGTTATTCTTAATATGACAAAGAAAATCTATCACTATCTAGGAAGACCATAGGCATTCACACTAAAGTCATGTATGAGTCATGTATACCATCATTTAGTATTATTATGGTAGTTCTATTGAATGCAACCAGAGTAGAGGGGACAAAGAATAAGGAGTTTAACTTTTGAAAAGGGGAAAAACAAATATTATTGTTATTTGCAGATGATAAGACATTGTACCTAGAAAACTTAAGAGAATTAATTAAAAATCTACCAAAGCTAATAGAAGAGTCCAGTTCTAATAATATATGGAAAATAAATATACAAAAAATATTAGCTTTCCTGTATATCAGGAGATATAAACCCACATGTTTTTAAAGGTCAAGCAGTAACCTAAATTCATGACCTCTTCTAGTATATTCACAATAGCAAGGAAAGTATAAACTAGCTAAGACTTAATAAGAAATACAGAATATGGGATCCCTGGGTGGCGCAGCGGTTTGGCGCCTGCCTTTGGCCCAGGGCGCGATCCTGGAGACCCGGGATTGAATCCCACGTCGGGCTCCCGGTGCATGGAGCCTGCTTCTCCCTCTGCCTGTGTCTCTGCCTCTCTCTCTCTCTCTATCATTAATAAAAAAAAAAAAAATTTAAAAAATCTTTAAAAAAAAAAAAAAAGAAATACAGAATATGCTCAAAACCATGAAAACTGGGCAGCCCGGGTGGCTCAGTGGTTTAGCACTACCTTCAGCCCGGGGTGTAATCCTGGAGACCCGGGATCGAGTCCCACGTTGGGCTCCCTGCATGGAGCCTGCTTCTCCCTCTGCCTATTTCTCTGCTACTCTTGCTCTCTCTCATTAATAAATAAATAAAATCTTTTTAAAAAACTATGAAAACTGAATAAATAAATGTACACAATGTTCTCAGGTCATTCAGAGAATAAATAGGTGGTACTAGCAAAGTTTAGAATAACAAGAGAAATGAGGGAGAACTTACAATCCTGATCAGATATTGAAATGTATGTATGTGATAGCTATAGCAATTTAAATGGTGTTTTTTGTTTCTGTTTTGCTTTTATGCTTGATTTGGTAGAATAGATAGATCATTAGATAGAAAAGAAAAACCAGAAACATGCATAAGTGTAGGTAAAATGCTAACCTATGGTATATTCATTCATTCAAAAACATTGTTTTATGATGTGAATGGAGCTAGATAGAGGCTATCATACTAAGCGAAATAAGTCAATCAGGGAAAGACAAATACCCTATGATTTCACTCATATGTGAAATTTAAGAGGATCATAAGGGAAGGGAGGGAAAAGTAAAATAAGACAAAATCAGAGAGGGAGACAAACCATAAGAGACTCAACTATAGAAAACAAACTGAGAGTTGCTAGAGGGGACACAGCAGGGGGGTATGGAATAACTGGATGATGGATATTAAGGAGGGTACATGATGTAATGAACACTGAGTGTTGTATGCAACTGATGAATCATTGAACTCTACCTCTGAAACTAATAATACACTATATGTTAATTAACTGAATTTAAATTAAAAACAAAACAAAACAAAACAAAAATAAACCACTGTTTTAAGCACCAAGTCACTAAAATCTCAACAGTGAATGTGGTAGATGAGATTCTACTTCTTTCCATTCTGGTTGGAGAGATAAAGAATGCACAAATATACCAAAAATGAGTAAGAAAAATTAAAATAATCCAAGAAGAGTGGTGTAAGAATGACCTGAGGGGATATTTAATCTGATAAATGAATCATTAGAAGGAGTGATTCATGTGTAATTCAGGGGGAACTAACCTTTCAGAGTAAAGAAATATCATGTGCTTCTCAAAATTATCAGGCTCTGTATGTTCAAGAAACAGACAGAAGGCCAGTATAGGTGGAGCAGAATAGGCAAGAAGATATTAGTCCAACATGATTGTGCCAGGAGCTAGATCTTGTAGGACTTTTCACCCACAATAGGGAGTTTGAATTTTATTTTTAAGTATAATATGAAAATATTGAGAGATTTTAAAGCAGAGGATGACATAGTATGATTTGTAATTTATAAAGGTTACTCCAGTTTTTATTGGTAGAATTTATTACAAAGAGGCCAGCAGGACAGTAGGTGACCAGTTAGGAACCTATCCAAGTTGTCAGGAGAGATGAAGGTGGCTGGGTGTAGATGGTAATAGTGGAACTGGAAAGAAGTGGATGAGTTTAGAATATGTTATGGTTGAAGAGTTAAAACCATTGGATTGCAACACTGAGGAAAAGAAAGGAACCAATGGGTAATTTCTAGTTATGGGGTAAATGAACTGGGTAAATGATATTAGGAAGACTAGAGGAAGACCAGGATAGGGGTTGGTGTAAGGAATCAAAAATTTCAAATATATCAAGTTTTAGGTGTCAGAAATTATGAGAAGATAAGCAAGCAGTGAAATATAGAAATCTGATGTTCTGATGAGAATCTGGGCTTGAGACAACCATTTGGCAAATAATCCAAATAATTGATGATATTTAAAGCCAGGGCACACATGAGAGTGTTACAGAAGAAGATGAGGCCCAGAAAGGAGCCCTGGGCATTCTAACATTTGTAGGACAGGCAGGACAGGAGCAAGGCAGCAACAGAAACAGGGAAGACATAGCTGGCAAGGCTGGAGGAAAATCAGCCAGGCATTGCAGCTAAGAGAAGAGAGCATTTCAGGGAAGGACAGTCGACTGTGTTTAGTATTGTTTGGAGTTTAAGTAAGATAAGAACAAAATGGAGGTCATTGCCTAGGCTGAAAGGAGCAATCTTGGTGGGGTTGGTTGGTATGGGATTGCTATTAGAATGAAAAGTGAAAAAGAGGAGACCACTCCTTTCTACAACTTTTTCAATATGATTGAAGTGACATTTCAAGCATTTCAGTACAATGAAAAAATTTCTTCAGTTTACTGACGGTGACAATTCAAATCAGTTGGGAGAACAAGGATTATTTCTTAAATGATCTTGGTATGATTTCTTACTACTTGGGAAAAAAAGTTTGATTGCAGTGTTTTAGGGAAAAAAGTGAACTTCAAAAGGATAATAAACCTTATCTCTAAGAAGTGGTATAATGAATATTTTCCTTTTGTAGTTAAACATTTTTGTATTTTCATTTTTCCACGGTATACTTTTTTTTTAGTCAAAAGAATTAATGTCTCTTCATGAAAACCAACAGTTACTAGCAGGTTATTAAGTTCAAAACAAATTAAGTAAATTCAATTCAACAGACTATTGCAGCTTTGCAACATTAGTGTGCCATCTAGAAAGGTGCATAATATAAGAATCTTGAGTTATAACACAAAAGTGAAGGGAAGTGAGTGTCCTAAGTGAAATACAAGCACCTAAAACAAGTCAAAAGAAGGACTCATAACTTTTGGTTTTTGATCTAGTAAAACTCTGAAACGAAAGGGCTTGACAAATGGAACCCCATGGTGATAGGGTCATATGAGCAACATCATGGAGTGGGAAGGTAGAACTTGTACCGCATTGAGTAACCCTGTGGGAGAAATCCACAGGATGTGGTAAATGACCAGTGGTTACCCAGAGAGCTTGCCAGGGAAGTTAGTAATAGGGAAGAAACCTTAAAGCCTCCTTTTCTTTTCCCTTAGGAATGTTTGGTCACTGATTCAATAGCAAATAAGCAAGTAGCATCTATAACCAAAGATCTCTGCAGCGTGTATATGCACGTGTGTGTCTCCAGTCACCATAGGAGATCACAGTCAGTTCACAAACAGCCCTGGATTCTTTCTTTCTTTTTTTTTTTTTTTTTTTTTTTTTTCCTTTCAAGGCCTTGTTTCCAGTGCTCAAGTAGCTTGTCCAAACCTAATTAGAGAAGGGTTAGCTCTGATTAAGGTTTTTAAAAATGTGGTTAGTGAAAGAGGCCACAAAACAGAGACTTCGGAACTGGAGTTGGGTAGAAACACCACTCCTCTCTGTTTTATACAGTGGCTGTGATTGCCGTGGGTTGTGAAGATTTACTGGATTGGTCCATTGCTCATGTTGAAGTCCATCTAGTACTGCGTGTTACAAAGATATGAAAGATCTGGATTTCTGCATCTGACTCAGTCGTGGATGGAGGTGCTTCCTTGCAATTGAGACAACTACTTTCTGGGTATATAGAGGAGTAAAATGAAAAACAAAGTATGTAAGCAAGAGATGATTCAAAATTCCACTCATTTGTGACTCAGAAGCAATGAGTCTAAGGCTATTGTTAGCTACTTTCCCTGGCTCTCCGCAGTCCCTGGGTAAGTGCTGCCTAGGAAAGATCTGATGTGGAGAGGCCCTGACTGCACTGCTACTATCAGGAAACCATGGGGTCTCTGGTGTGTACTCAGATACAGAAAAAGAAGACTTTAAAATGCCAGTGGCATTACTCACATGTCTTTTCTTGCTGTCTCAGTGTGTTCTTCACCCTCACACAGAGATTGACACACATTCCCCTGGTCCCTGATAAAAAATAGAACCCATTTCTCATTTCAGCTCTCAAATTATGGAACGATGTGTCCCAAGCCTTCATAATCTTCTTCAATGCAGAACCTGAAGCCAACATAAACACAGTGTTATCTGGGTGCCTTTATTATGTTTATGTACTTAGAACTTTTATATAAATTGTTTTCCCTTGAGATGCTACTCATTGCTGGCAAGTCCTGTTGTGCTGCTTGTATTTCCCTTCATTTAACTTTACTTTAATGCCAATGGGTTGTGTGCTTGACTATATTTTCCATTTAATTTCAGAATGTTGGGCTCTTAGTAAAGCATAATGAGGAGCCCAATTCACTCTCAGTTCAAGTTTTGGATAATGTGCTTCTGCGTTAGATGAAGGGGATGCATCTCTTATGGCTTCCCTCAGTATAGTTGTTCTACCATGAAGCAGCTGGGCATGGGCAAATGGCCCTTGTACAAACTGAACACTTCTTTTCTTTCTCTGACAATCATCTCCTTCCCTCTTATTACACTGGCTAATTCTTATTAGACTCCTAATGTGTACCCTGGGCTCTCTATGTTTGCTGGACTTACTGAGACTTTCTTTTCCAACTCAGTGTCTTTCATTTTCTCTCTCTACCTGCATGCTCTCTGAGCTCCCAGGGGGAATTATGACCAGCTCGTCTATACACTTCTCTAGTAATCTGGCACAAAGACCACAGCTAACAGCTACCAATGAATAGTAAGTTAGCAGACACTGCCTTCACCTGGCCTGGCTACCTCATCAATTGCTGATTTTAAATATTCTCAGGTGGCATTGCCTCTACACTCAGTTTTTAATGAGCTCTACTTAGCCACATTCCTCTAATCTACCTGTTTCAAGATGATTTATGATCAAGACTTTTCTTAGAATATTTCAGGTAAGACTAAAGCCAGGAATTGCTACTTAACCTTTATTCCTTGAACACCCTCTTTGCTCTGTCATTCTCGTATAGTGCCACAAATTCCTTTCCTTTCTAAGGCACAGAAGAACTGCTTCTTGTTGGAGAAACACAGAATCCTGGAAACACGTGAATTCCTCTTTGGACTAATTCATTTGTACTTTAAATTTGACCTACCATATTTTTCTCTTCATTTGGGCAAGCTTTGATTTTTTTTAGACAATGTATTTTTTTCTAATTACAAACTAAAGACATACGTGATAAGTTTAGAAAATATAGAAAGCTCTAGTGAAGAGACAGAGAATCACCTATAATCTTCCCATTTATTATTAATTGCTTTGTATCTTCCTAACCCCCTTTTTACATAGTAACGTAGTTAGGATCATATCGTACATACTATTTATATCTCCTTTTCACTCAATAATTCATCATTAATATTTCCCCATAATGATAAATATTATGTTTTATGGTTGTTAATATTACATAGGGTACAGTAGTCCTAATTTAATAAATCAAATCCCCGACTGATTTGTTAATTAACTTGATTGTGAAAATCATTTCACAGCATATATATATATATATATCAAATCATCACATTGTACACGTTAAATATATACAATTTTATTTGCCAATTATACCTCATTAAAGTTGAGGGAAAAAAGAAAATGAAAAAACAACAAAAATAAATAAAATGTCTTATTTCTAATTTATTGACATTATAGATGATGCTTGAGTAAGCATTTCTACCCATACCGTTTGTATTCATCCTAATTCCATCAAGCCACTATTTACTCATGGAATCAAGTTCCATGTTGTCCTCTCTTTTGTCCTCATTTGCTTTGCCAGTTAAATGGACAGTATTTCTGTACTAGTGTTTATCTTCTCCAACTAAGGCATGCCTATTTGAAGGGTGGGTGCATAAACTAAGGTGGCTTTTAAACAATCCCTAGGATTTCTTATAAATATTCTAATATCCACCTTTAGTGGTTCACCTATTTAAAATCAGGTACTACATGATAAATGTTTTAAGCTTTCTCCTCATTGGAGTTTGGTACTTATGGTCTTGATTATATAATGATCGTGATTATAAACTGGCTTACATAGGAATTCTGCCTACATCAGTTCCTGTCCATTCTTTAGAGCCAAGTCCAGGATATGTCTTTTCCACATGTATTCAAAGGGTGTTCATGCCAGAGGCTATATTTCTTATCCAAACCTCATGTCCACAGTTTGTCCCCACGATAGGCTCTGCCAATTTCGATGTGGATACTGATCAGAATCCAATTTTTTCAGCCTCCCAATGTCACTTAATATTTCTATGCCTGCCTTGTGAGTTTTTCCCTTATAGCTTTATAATATATCTTCATTATTGCCATACTTCTATTGTTTCAGTACAGAATCCACCCAAGGAAACATTATAATATTGTCTTTATCTGGTAGGCCATTGAATATTGACCTTGTACCCACTATATGCAAAACACTGTGCTGTTTTTCACTCTGTAAATAAGCAGATTAAAGGAGGGTTTATTTATTTATATTTTTAAAGGGGGGTTTAAATATGGATATGCTAATCCAAACCTATGCTTAATTCGGGTTGCAGTCTTGTTTAATACTTCCATACATAAAGCTAAATTTGAAAACCAATGTGCTCTCTACCTTTGCAACTCAAAGTGTGCCCTCTGATCCAAATCACTGAGATCACCCAGGAGCTTGTTAGTAATTCTGGATATCAGGTCTATCATATTAGCAGATGACTTTTGTCACATCAAAGTTTCAGTGGCACTGCTTACGCAAAAGATTTTAGCATTGAAGCTTAAAGCCTAAATTTTAAGGCTTGTTATTTTGTTGATCATTTTAATTCATTTAGTGAAGAGTAGAAAGTAACAACACAAGGATATAGTTCTAAAGATTCATATCAAGTCATCTGAACTGTTTTAGGGAGCTGCATGTCTCCTTGGCATTTCAACTCTTTTCCTCTTGCTACTTTCATCTTTAAGTTTCTGTTGTAGTTCTTTCATTTCTTTTGCTTTTTGGTCTTGCACATGTTGGGTGACTGTGAGAGGTTGAGGGAAAATATGGTGCTAAGTGAGAAGTGAGGGAGCCAAAAGCCTTTCTTCTTTTGACCTAAAAATGAAATGATGCCCTAAATCTGAAGTATGAATCACCTGGAGAGGAACTAACACCCTGAGATGTGGGAGAAGACAGCAGGCATGGCATTTCACCTGAGAGGGGTTAGCTCTACTCCCATTTGGAACAATGGGATTCCCAAATTGCATGATCACACCTGAGCCTCCTCCAACACTACACAAGCATCAACCCCTTCATGGGACAGAGGGAGTGGCTCTTAAATAAGTGTTTTTAGCATGGATTAACAAACATTTCCATTTAGATTGAGTCATAGTCACTTAGCATTGAAGAAGCTTCTTAGATATAATAGGTGCTTTGGGGATTTGCATGAACTCATTCTGCATCATGGCCGACAATCTGGTGCTGAGCAATGAGCAATTATTGTTTTCAGAATCCTCCTGCTTCACGTCCCCCTGCCCCAGCCTGTCCTCTGCCCCTGTGCAACTACCTTACTCCCTGCATCCCAGAGTGCTCTCCACTCCTGAACACACATACATACACACACATACACGGTAGGCCATCTGTGTCTCCTTCCTAAAAGTGTCTCTGTATTAGCTACCAGTAACCCTTCTTCACCTGCAAGGAATCTTTTCTGTAGCAAATAGTAGACTGAGGTCTAAGTTCCTTCCCCCTCCCCTCCCCTCCCCTCCCCTCCCCTCCCCTCCCTTTCCTTTCCTTTCCTTTCCTTTCCTTTCCTTTCCTTTCCTTTCCTTTCCTTTCCTTTCCTTTCCTTTCCTTTCCTTTCCTTTCCTTTCCTTTCCTTTCCTTTCCTTTCCTTTCCTTTCCTTTCCTTCCTCCCTCCCCTCCCCTCCCCTCCCCTCCCCTCCCCTCCCCTTCCCTTCTCTTCCCTTCCTTTCCCTTCCCTTCCCTTCCCCCCAAACAGGGATAATCATATTTTCATGGTGGAAGGGTATAGGCAGAAATACCACAGAAGTTAACATAATAATGAAATAGCTAAAATCTGTTAGGCCCTTTTATTTGCCAGGGAAGCACTATTTCATTTAATTCTTACAACTGTCCAAAGTTAGTATGATTATTCTTTTTATCTCCATTTTATAGATGAAACAAATAACTGACCCAAGATTTCACAGCTAGTCAATGTCAAGCCTGGCAGGATGCAGACTCAGGCATTCTGACCTCAGAGCTCACACTCCTACCTCAAATCTGAAATAACTTCTAAGTGATGCTCTCTTGAACCATGAGGGATTTATATGTGGTTTATTATGAAAATTTTAAGCATATACGAATTAGAAGGAATAGTACAATGAGCTACCTATCTACCACCTAGATTTATCAGTCCTTAACCTTTTGTCTTATTTATTTCATTCACATTTATTTTTATTGAATCATTTTTAAGGTAAATTTCAGATAATGATACTTCACCCCTGTAGTGGGTTGAATGGTGGCCCCCAAAAGGCATAATATTACTTTATATGGTGAAAGGCCAAATGTTACCTTATTTGGAAAATGGTTCTTTGGAGATATAATTAATTTAAGAACCTTAAGATAAGGAGATAATCCTGAGTTATCCTGGGGGGGAAGGGACCTACATCCAATGACAGGTCTCTTTTTAAGAGAAAATCAGAGAGAGATTTGATAGAGATAGTAGAGAAGAAGGTACACACAGATGAGGAGGAGATGAGAGGCAAAGATCAGAGTTATGTGGCCACAAGCCAAGGAATACCTGGAGCTACCAGAAGCTGGAAGAAGCAGGGAAGTTTTCTCCCCTAGAGCACAGACCTGCCAACATCTTGATTTTGAACTACTAGAACTGTGAACAAATTTTTGTTGTTTTAAGCCTCCATGTTTGTGGTGATTTATTATGGCAGCCCTAGGAAACTAGTACAACTCATTAATATTTTATATTAATACTTTATATGTATCACCAACAAAATAAGGATATTCTCTTACATAGTCACAATACAGTGATCACACCTAAAAAATTAACACTAATTCCTTAATGTTATCTAATATGAAGCTTATAATCAAATTGTTCTTCAGAGGTATTTTAGGGCTGGTTTGTTCAAATAGGGTCCAATGAAGGACCATATGTTGTGTTTCGTTATTGTTTTTTTACAAATCTGTTCTAATCTAGAGAACTTCACTTCTGCTTTTCATGGTATTGACTTATTGAAGAGCCTATAGAATGACTCACATTCTGGATTTACTTGGTTGCTAGAATGGGGGACTTTTGTGCACTAACAGTTCTGCTGGGCAAAGTTTTTTTCAAAGTCCTCTCGGATCCCACTCTTCTTGTAGTGCCTGGCGGGCAGAGCAGATGGGAGGCAATGACAGAGTAGAGGATGTGCCACTTACTGCATCTTCTTGGGGCTTTCTCCAGGGGCTTATGCCTCTCCTTTCTCACATGAGATGTTAGAGTTTAGTGTTACTCCTGGAGAAAAGGTGGAATAGGGGGTTGTTCCCTCTAAACTGGAATTGATTTGTGGCAGCCTGGAAAAGTAGGCAGTTTGGCTTTCAGGGATTTCCACTGGCACTGACCCTAAAGCATTCATACTCCATGTAGGACACACTAAGGCTGGAATTCCACCTTTGAGATGCTTGTAATTGTGTAAATGTTACCTGCCCCCTTTGAAAACATCATATCCCTAGACAGGAAAATGTATTGTGTTGCCAGCACAGTGGTATGAATTGGTTTTATAGTGATATATACTGGTCAAGTGATAATGGGGGATTTGAGACTGATGGGTGTTTAATAAAGAAAACATCTCTTACTTTCTAGTTTTGCCTATAGCTGATACCTGGAAGTGGAGGACTGCAGAGAATTGCCAATACCAAAGTCAGGCTTCACATTGATCATGCTGCAGCTAGTGGGGAGGAAAAGGGTACCTAGCCCCTTGCCATATGAGAATTTCCATCAACTGTGGAAGGAGACAGAAAAGAAAATGAGGGATCCCTGGGTGGCGCAGCGGTTAAGCGCCTGCCTTTGGCCCGGGGCGCGATCCTGGAGACCCAGGATCGAATCCCACGTCGGGCTCCCGGTGCATGGAGCCTGCTTCTCCCTAGAAAAAAAAAAAAGAAAAAAAAAAAGAAAAGAAAATGATACACTCACTCTGTTTAGAAATTGCCACTGGTGTCTTGATAGTCAGGTTACTTCTGAATCAACTACAGGCTTCCCCCACTATCTGAAAGTAGAACATTCCTATGAAACCTTTTGTGAGCTGAAATGGTATAAAGTGAAGAAGTAATTTCCACTTTATAACTGAAAATCCCCTTCACATTTTTTTTTCAGCTAGCAAAAAAACAGATTCTAAGGTAGGTCTTTTGTAAAAGCAAAGTGGTGTAAAATGAAATTTCAAGTAGTGGGGGAAACCTGCAATTGTTTCCCGCAGCAATTTAAAGCCAAGGAAACATTTTCTCATCACTGTGTGTCTCAAAACTCTGAAATAAGGCATCCTTTCCTGTCTTTTATTTGATTTAAGGTCTGCTTTGGGCATTTATTGAACTGATTAGCACATTAGTTTTACTATTCTCTTCCATGTCCTTTTATGTTCTGGTGAGTTTATTAGGTGAGGCCAGTTTCCTTCTGAGAATTTAATCCAAAGGCCTTTACTAGAAGGCTAGCATATTTCCTTTTCTCATAAAGATAAGAAAATGTCAACAGGCACAACAAAGATAGCAGCATCTGAGTCTGACTTATGAAAAAGACTCCATGTCAAACTTGCCAGTGAGATTGACTTCAACACTCACTGACTTACTTCTGATTACTGGTTCACAAATGAGATAAGTAATCCCCTAAGTGGGGAGCTGGTCATATTCTGTTGCTTACTCATGGATCTGGGTACATTATTTTTTAGGATTTTTGGTAGAAAAGGTATGGTGTATGAGAGAAAGAGAGAAGTGAAGAGTGTCTCTAGAATTTTCTACTTGAGCAAAAGGTAGTGTAGGATTTTCATTTGCTAGCATGGAATAGACTGATGAAATAAAGTCTTTCATGTAGAGGAGGGAGAGTAGGGGGAGGAGGAAAATATCAGGGATTTGGTTTTGAACATGTTGAGCTTAAGACATCAAATATGTATATCCAAACTAAGATACACAGCTGACTAAACAAGGCCGAAGTTCACGGAGTTGTCAGCATATGGCTGCTGCTTAAAGTTATGTGAGGAAGAATACATAAAGAATAGAAGAGGCTATACATTATTTACAGTGGTGGTCAGCAATTTTTTTCTGTAAAAGGTTAGGCTGAAAATATTTTAGGCTTTGCAGGCTGTACAGTATCTGTCACAGTGATTCAACTCCACCTTTATAGTGAAAGCAGCCATGTATAATATGGAAAGGAATGGATGTGACTATGTTCCTAATAAAACTAGTTAAAAGATAGACAGCAGACCAGATTTAGCCCAAGGGCTCTAGTTTTCTGACCCTTGATTTAGAGGTCAGACTTACAGGCTCTTAGAAGGAAAAATAAAAATTCTGAGCTTATACTTTAAGCTTTTCCTCTTTAAGCAAAGAAATTGTGTGTGTGTGTGTGCGTGCGTGCATGCACACGTGCACATGCATGTTCTATACATTTGTGTAAAAGATAAGATGAATATCTCTATGAACTACACAGAGCAGCCAGAGTTCTGTAACTATGAGACTATAGAGAACTCAAGGTTCCCCATGCATTGTGAAAGACCTGAGTTGGACTCATGGCCTGAAACCAGAAGCTGGATAGGTCTTCCCTGCCCTAGAAAGGAAAGCTGGAAAAAAAAAAAAAAAGTGGTACTACTGTCTTTGGCTCTGGCTTTCATAGAGCATAACTTATGGAAGGAAGCAAAAAATGTCATTCAGAAAGTTCAGGGTCTGGACAGAGCTTCCGGCTGGCTGAGTGAATGCATCTTGATATTTAAGGTTCATCTTGAAACTGGAGCTCCAAGCTGTTTATTAAAGACCTGGTTCTGGTTCTGGACTGGGGGATTTTAGCAGGAAACCTGCACAGAGCAAAGTGAGACCACAAACAAGGAACACAAAAGAATGAAAACACTTTCCATTCAAGGTGAAACTACAAAAGTAGGTTATCTAAAATTTTAAAACACATTAGGAAATTCAACATCAAGAATGAGACCAAAAAAACAGAGGAGATAAATAGATAAATTCACACATGGCAAAATGTAAACATTAAAACAATTTCAATGTGACTCTAAAATAAGTATACTTAAGATTCTCAAATAGATACAGATAAGAATTTTATACAGAGAAATAATTATGAAAATAAAAGATTGATATGAGTAAAAAACCAATTAGAAATCCTGGAAATGAAAATATAGTAACTGGAATAAAAGTCTTATTTAACAGAGTGATTCCTAGACTGGACTTAGTTAAAGAAAGAATTAGAGAATTGAAAAATAGTATGGAGAAAATCATGCAGAATTCAATAGAGAAATTAAAAAAAGAAAAATATGAATAAGGCATTAAGAGACAGCCACTGAAAGATTTATGTACATATTTGTATATAGAAAATAAGTGTCTCAGGGAGAGAGACTGGTGAAGAAACAATATTTGAAATTGATTTTTTCAAAAAGGCAGCTATATTCCATTTACAAAAGTTACATATAAAATAAAATGATGGATTGAAAATTTTAAAAATATGGAAAGAAGTATTCAGACACTAAACAAAAGAAAACTAATAATAACATTAGGCAAAATGAAATTTAAGGAAAAAAGCACTAATTCCTATAATAGCTGGAAAGGTGTTTTGTTTTGTTTTGTTTTGTTTTTGGAAAGGTTTTAACATTGAAAAAAGAATGAGTGCTCAGCTTCAAGGTGCGTACCAAATGCTACAACGGTAAAAGAAAAGAAACTCCCAACTCAATTTACTATACTGAAATCTCAAAACTTCAAAGGTTAAGGGGAAAAACCTGAAAAGCTAACAGAATGTAAAAAAAAAAGTTAAAAACTGCGAAGAAAGCAGTTAGACATGAAGGAGATTTTTCATGAGAACAATAAATACCTGAAGACAATGGAGTAATATCTTCAAAGTGCTAAGGAATAATAAATATTAACCTAAAAATATATATCTAGCTAAACTAGCTTTCAGGAACTAAAGATGTTTTCAGATGTACAAAGACAAACAGAATGTACCATCCAGGGACTCTTGGTGACAGACTGCCCATTTTTTAGCAAAAAGAAAAGTAGATGAAATGAGATACAGCATGATATGAGAAACAATTGGAAACATGTAAATTGATAAACTATGTTTATATATTATTAATTATAATCTATAAAAGAGAGCAACAACCATAATTTTGAGTTTGTATTTGTTCAGGTGAAAGTCTAAAAATAAAATGAAACTGTAATGTCTAGATCAGAGGTTGGAAAATTTTTTCTGCAAAGGACCATATATTAAATATTTTTGACTTTGTTAGTCATGTGGTTTCTGTTGTAACTATTCAACTCTGCCACTGTATGAGGAAAACAGCGATAGATAACATGCAAACAAATGAGAGTGGCCATGTTTCACTAAAACTTTATTTGTGGACACTGAAATTTGAATTGTATACAGTTTTGGATGTTGTGAACTATTATTCTTCTTTTGCTTAAAAAATCATTTAAAAATGTGAAAACAAAAAAACAAAAAAAAAAAAACAAAAAAAATAAAAAATAAATAAAAATGTGAAAACATGTGTGTCCTACACACACAAATACAGGTAGCAGGCAGGAATTGGCCTGTTGCCTGCAGTTTGCAGTGTACAGTTTGTCTTATAGTAGCAAGAAAGATCAACAATGTGAGGGATAAGGAAAGGGGGATTATTTTATAGATAGACTGAGATTAAAAGTGCTAAATACCTATGGTCATTATTAGAATATTTAAGAAAAACCACTAAAATAATAGAAATACAATCTATAGCTTCAAAACTAGCAAAGGAAAAAAGTGAAATAAAGAATATAAAAACCACAGAAGGTAAGAAGATTTTAAAAAGAGAAAAACACAATTAAAAAACCTCCAAAATTAATTGATATTACTAAGTCTAAATATATTACTTAACAATGAATGTAAATAGATTAAGTGTATCTAAAAAGGACTGTATAATTGGATTTTTCCCAAAAACAGCTATATTCTATTACAAACATCATCTGTAAAATATAATGCCAGGTTGAAAATTTTTAAAAATATGAAAAGAGGTATTCAAACACAACAAAAGGAAGCTAATAGTAACATTGGCACAATGAAATTTAAGGGAAAAAAGCACTAATTCCTGTAATAGTATTAATTAAAATAAAGAGGAACATTATATGTTAAGAAAAATCAACATACACCAATAGATAAAATAATAATAAAATTATGCATTCAACAGCATAGCATAGAAATACTGGCAAAATTACAAAGAGAAATGTATAACCATAGTGGGAGAATTTAATACTTTTCTCTCAAATTTCAAATTTTGTCTCAAATCTAAAACAAAAAATTTCTGCCTATTCTTTGCCCATTCAGTGTATGTATGTATGTATGTATATATTTTATGTCTTATATAGTAAGTTTAATATTATACTTATATATATTATAGTAAGTCTTATATAGATCAGTATCTTATATAGATCACATTTCCTAACAACAATGCAATTAAATTAAAACTCTAATATAAAATAGTAACAAAAACCCAACCCGTATATTTGGAAACTAAAAAATACACTCTTAAAGAATTCATGAGGTTAAACAAGAAATCAAAATAAAACAACTGCAAAATACTAGAATTGAACAGCAATGAAGTAGTATATTTCAAAATATGAGGTCATGATTAAAATATAATGTATAAACAAGGAAAGAAAGTAAAAGGAAGGAAAGAAGATAATAACAGAAATTAGTAACATTATAAAGCAAGTCAACAGGGATCCCTGGGTGGCGCAGCGGTTTAGCGCCTGCCTTTGGCCTAGGGCGCGACCCGGGATCGAATCCCACGTCGGGCTCCCGGTGCATGGAGCCTGCTTCTCCCTCTGCCTGTGTCTCTGCCTCTCTCTCTCTCTCTCTCTCTCTCTCTCTCTCTCTCTCTCTCTCTCTGACTATCATAAAAAAAAAAAAGTATAAGATAGGTCTTGGATTGACCCCAAATTCATGATAGTGGTTGCCTCTGGGGAAAGAAGGAAGAGAGAAGTAAAATGGCATTTTCTGTAGGTTTTTTTTAATTTTATTTATTTATTCATGAGAGACGCACAGAGAGAGAGAGAGGCAGAGACACAGGCAGAGGGAAAAGCGGGCTCCATGCAGGGAGCCCAATGTGGGTCTCTATCTAAGGTCTCCAGGATCAGACCCTGGGCAGAAAGCAGTGCTAAACCACTGAGCCACCCAGGCTGCCCTGTAGGGTCTAATTTAAAAAAAGAAGAAGAAGAAAGAAGAAAGAAGAAAGAAGAAAAAGAAGAAGAAGAAGAAGAAGAAGAAGAAGAAGAAGAAGAAGAAGAAGAAGAAGAAGAAGAAGAAGAAGAAGAAGAAGAAGAAGAAGAAGGAGGAGGGGGAGGGGGAGGGGGAGGAGGAGGAGGAGGAGGAGGAGGAGGAGGAAGAAATTCTGAGGAAACTGTTAAAAGATAATTTTCAAAAAACTATAAAGTCCAGACTCTCATATTGTTATAAAACGAACACATGTTATAGATTCCCTTTAACTTAATCACAGAGGGAACTATTCAGATGGGTTCAAAAGAGAATCCATGAACTGACACGTTTATAGTCAGCAATATTGAAATGTGTATAAAATTGTTTTTCCAGGGCAAAAGGAAGAGACAGAATTTGTATACGTCTATAGGTAAGAATTATTTTTGCGTTGTTATTATTTATAATACACGGAGTTGTACAGTAGTTCTCATAGAATCAGAATCTGATAACCCTGAGAAGTCTCCTCTAGTGTCTGAACAATGCAGTTTTCCATTAAACTCTTTTGAGGGGGAAGTGTAAAAGGGGAAAAAATAGAAGCTCTTTCCTTTTAGCATAAAAATGTATTTTAAAATATCTAGCAAAAACCTATGAGTCTTATCAATTTAGAGACCCAATGATATAAAAAAGATAGTAATTTATATTGAAGTGCAGTTGGGGTCAGCTACCACTGGATGGAAAAACTTTGCACTTGATAGAGATTGTTCAAGAGTAGAATAGGATCAGGTTATTTAAACAGGGGATTCCATGATTGTTTCATAGGTTAGGCTGATCCAAAAGTTCTTATGAGAATAAACAAGTAAAATCATCAAAAAACAGACGGTACCGTACTCACTGAATTCATCTCCCTGACCTTTCATTTTCTTTCTCTGATTATCTGAATTCTACTCAATTTTCAGACCCACTGTGAATTTTTCTTTGACTGTCCATCATAGCACACAACTCTTTCTCCTTCTTCTGAGCTCTAAGCAGCCCTTCTGGTCTCCACAACTCATGATTTTAGCTCATATTCCATGATTCTTGTGGATGACTTGCCAGTTCTTTTTACCTATTTTGTTTCTTCCTACCCAGATAATAAGTGATTCAAGGCCAACAGCAGTGCTGTATACATCTTAGGATCTCCCATAACCCCAGGTTAGTATTTTGCAAAAAGGATTGGAGATTCTGGCAACCTCTCTAAAGTATGTGAGCCATTGACCAACTCCTGAAACATTCATCCTCTTGGAAGAGGATGAAACATAGTTTTTGCAAGGTTTGCAAAGTTTGCAAGGCTTATGAGATAGATTACTTTTAGGAATGCATTTTATCTTTTATATCTGATTACTGATAAAGTAGCTAAATCTCAAGAACAATTTAAGCCAAAGATTTGGGCCCAGTCAGGACTTTGCCTCTCTCTCTCTCTTTTCTCATGTAGCTTATCTTTGGTGTCCATATTACTCAGCTTCATAGCAGAAAATCCTCCTCCTTTGTGGAAAATCTGATTATTAAAAGTTTCTGGAATTTACAACTTATGGTTTCTATCAATGGGAAGGGAGGGCAGCCCAGGTGGCTCAGTGGTTTAGGCCACCTTCGGCCCAGGGTGTGGTCCTGGAGACCCAGGATCGAGTCCCCTGTCTGGCTCCCTGTGTGGAGCCTGCTTCTCCCTCTGCCTGTGTCTCTGCCTCTCTCTGTGTGTGTCTCTCATGAGTAAATAAATAAAATCTTTTAAAAAATGAGAAGGGATTGACAGGATTTTTCTTTATGAAATTCACAATTACTGGGAAAGTCTTTAATTGGTCTAGCTTGAGTCAGGTGATCATAGCAACCTACTTTTTTTCTTTTAATTCAAGTGTAATTAACACACAGTATTATATTTGTTTCAGGTGTACAATAATGGCAATTTACTTTAGTCAGACGTGAAAGTCAAGTCACTCACATTAAAACATGGATTCTTTAATCTGAACTGCTGGTTGGAATGGGAGGAGAAACAATTCCCTAGAGAAGGGTGGGACAAAACAGGTTTCAACTATACTTTCAAATCTCATTTCTCGCTATTCTTAATTGGAATCGAGAATTGTTTCCTTATGCATCTTGCTTTTCTCTACCTCTATCCCATTCCCGCTAGACTACCCTCCAAAATTATTTATAAGGCTTTGGAGTCTCCTCTTCCAAGAAGATTCTCCCTCCCTCCATCCTCTGCTTTCAATTAATCTTGCACAAGCACTTCCATTAAATGCTGCATCATAATGACATGGTGTTGTAATTTAAATTAGGAGACTCACATTTAGGTCCTTATCCTGAGATTTGCTAGCTGTGTCACCCTGTGCAAATTCCCTAACTTCTCTAAGCCTCAGTTTTTCCTTCTATAAATAAAGATTATAATGCCCATATCACATATATATTTCAACATCTAGGTGAAATAACGCATTGAAATTAATTTGTAAATTACTCTAAAGATAGAAGATATTTTTATATCTCAGTACATGCTGCAGGAAGGATCTTTAATGCAAAGACTTATATTGGGACATGTAGTGAGACATTTTTGGAGCCTTAAAGCCAAGCTCACAACATCTGAACCTGAGGGTACCACTACCATCTATATAATGGTTCAGAAAATATTAACATCACTGGATTAAAAAGTAGTTGCATACTAATGATAATAAGCACATAAAAGGTGTTCAACATCATTAGCCATTAAGGAAATGCAAGTAGAATCTATGATGAGATGCCACCCTATGCCCACTGGAATGGCTATAATTTAAAAAAACAAACAAACAAGTAATAACAAGTGCTGATGAGGCTATGGAGAAACAGGAACCTTCATATATTGCCTATAGGATTGTAAAATGTGTGGCAAACACTCTAGCAGTTACCCAAACAGTTAAACACAAAGTTACCCTATAAATATCTATGTATATACCCAAGAGAAATGAAAATGCACAAAAATTTGTACACCAATGTTCTTAGTAATATTATTCACAATAGCTAAAAGGTATAAACAACTCGTCAATAGAAAAAATGACTGGATACACAAGTGTCTTCTAGTCATCCAATGGAATATGAGATTCTTCAATAAATAGGAATAAATTGATACATGCTACAACATGGACAAACTTTGAAAACATTATACTATGTTTTTTAAAAAGCCAGTTAATGTATGGTAATTCTCTTTACAAAAAAAGGTTCAAATCTTTAGAGACAGAAAATAGACTAGTAGCTATGTTTATGGGAGGAAGGTGGAGAGTTACTTTTAGTGGATACAAGGCTTCCTTTTTGGGATGATGAAAATGCTCTAAAATTAGATTATGGTGATAGTTGCTTAACTGTAAATATTATAAAAACCATTGAATTGCACACTTTAAATGGGTGACTATTATGGTATGAAAATGATCTCACTAAAACTATTTTAGAAACACAAAAAGATCAACATTATTTTTTAAAGATTTATTTATTTATTTTAGAGAGAGAAGGAGAGAGAGAATGCTTGTGCAAAGGGAGGAGGGACAGAGGGAAAGAGAGAGTACCAAGCAGACTATTCAGGGCTCGATCTCATGACCCTGAAATCACAACCTGAAGGAAATCAAGAGTTGGAGGCTCAACCAACCACAGCATCTAGGTGCCCCTGGATCAGCATTCTTTAAAAGAATGAGGGGCAGCCCAGGTGGCTCAGTGGTTTAGCGCCACCTTCAGCCCAGGGTGTGATCCTGGAGACCCAGGATCGATTCCCACGTCAGGTTCCCTGCATGGAGCCTGCTTCTGCCTTTCTCTCTCTCTCCTCTCTCTCTCTCTCTCTCTCTCATAAACAAATAAATAAATGAAAATTAAAAAAAATAAAAGAATGAGAAGCAAAGTAGAAGTAGTGCCTTGTGTCAACAAGCAGGGAGAATAGTGATGTTCAGAAGCAAAGTTACAACCTACGCACTCAAATTCAGAGTTAGGACTTCCAGTCTCTCTGTTGGGGTGCTGCCAAGAGCTCTTTCACAAACTTCCATTCCCTCGTTTATGTACTTCACTCTGCTTGACATGTCCTTCCTTCCTCACCCACCTAGTGAATTCTTATTCATCCTTTAAGAATCATCTCAGATATACTCTCCCTGGGAATTTTTTTCTATGACTGCTTCTCTTCCAGATAGTAGTAGTAGCTTCCTCCTCTTCCACTCCCATACCCCCAACCACATCATTTTCAGAGGGTTGATGTCACTCACTTTTGACCTTATGGGTACATCTCCTTATTAGATTTGAGCTCCCTAAGGGCAAAAACAATTTCTTTATTATTTTAATATCCCCACCACCTGACATGATGAGTTACCCAAGTAGATACTCAGTAAATGTTTGCTAAAAGGATAAGTAGGGCAGGTGTTCCAGAAGTAAAATGTATACTAGATAGAGATTTAGATCAGGGACTCAGAAACAAAGTCTAAGGCCAAAATCCCACTGGAAAAGCTGTGTGGGAAGCCAACTGTCAATGCAATGGCTGCTAGGGAGTGAGCAAGGGCGACTCAGAACAAGGAGGGACTCCTGTGACCAGCACAGCTGGAAATTTAGTGAGCTCAATTGTGGTCAGCTAGAGATGACACTGTTAACACGTATGAGATAGGGACTGTTGGCTTCTGTTATTACCTGGTTGTTTGTTACTTTATTCAGTTAAATTATAAAGTCCTTAAGGGCAGGGCTATAATTTCTTGTTTTATGTGTTTCATAGATACTCCGTAACTGTTTGTTAAGTGAGCTAATTTTACTCTAAACATTTTCTCCTAAAAAAGAGTGAACATTCTCTTTTCTTTTTAAC
This sequence comes from Canis lupus familiaris, assembly GCF_011100685.1. NCBI lineage: Eukaryota > Metazoa > Chordata > Mammalia > Carnivora > Canidae > Canis > Canis lupus. Next base: position 21,665,599 of record NC_049235.1, on the reverse strand, counting down.
GATTCATTATTCTAACTCCTTCAAAAATGAAATGTAAAACACAGGAAAACAATTTTCCTCCAATTTAAGGTAGATTCTGTGGTTTTGAGTTAGAATACTCTATCACTAAAGAATGACTCAAATTGTGAAACCAAGTGAAAGGAAGAACAATGCCCATCATTGTAGCAACATGACAAAGCATATATTCATTTGTTTATTTGTTGCAGGCTATCTTTCCACACTAATAGGTAAGCTCTGGGAGAGTCAAGATTTTTATCTGTTTGGTTCACTGAGGTATCCTGAGCATTTGAAGTTTCAGGCAATAGCACTTGATAAATAAGATGAAGACAGGGAAAGAAGAAGGGAGAGATGAAGGGAAAAATGACTTTTATGTATGGAAATGTGTAAATACCAGGAATTAGTGCTGGATCAATCTTACTTAACATTGTTATAAATGAAAAAATGCCTGCTAGAGTAAAATTTTCTGCAGAGCTCTCTGTATAGTGACATACTGAGGCAATAAGAATGAACTGAAAAAAGAAATAACTTGGCCATATGAGTGGGCAGAAAAATGGCAAATAAGCTTCATGTAGACTGATGTGAGATGATAACACATTATGGGAAAATGGCACAAATGTGCCTATAAGATAATGGCATCTAACTATTAGATCTGAACCAGGAGAGAATCTGAAGTGTTGTTGAATGCAACCTACTTTATGCCCAGGGGTTACACTTCAACTTCAGTGCAGTGAAAGAAATAAGTCCCACATTATTTTAATTATGCCTCAGGACTTGGGTGAAAAATGTCTGTGAAAAATAAATAAATCTTTTTGTAATGGTTGTGTCACAATTTTCTGTCTATTCTTTCTATGTCCTCAATTCCAGCCTACTATATATGGATGTGGGCTTGTTTCCTTACCAAAAAGGCAGGTATAGGCTCAATTCAGGTGCCACAGTTAGGGTGTCTGCTCTGTAGGAAGGGCTCCCACAGCTCTTGCTGTGGTAGCTCAGCTGCTTTGAATAAGAAGGACCCGCTACCCTCTGGCTATAGCTGACTAGAATCTAAGCAGGATTTGCTATCCACATTTTTTTGTCCTTAAGCCCCATATAAATCTAAGTTACTTAAAGTTGGCTTGAGTAGGTTTCTATTTATTGAAACGAAAGGAACCCCAGCTATCAGTAGGAAATGTATTTCAAGAGGAAAATCACATCCCCTATCCAATCCAGCATAAAACTTGATGTAAATCAACTCAACTGGTAAAGAGGCTTGGAAGCAGATCCAGGAAAGGACTGAATAGTTTATCCAAGTTGGAAGCAGTCCCAACTCAAATGTACCTTGGCCTGTATTTGGAGAGCCTTTGTTTATCATTCAACTGTGACATGAGAAAGTCTGAGGGGATATTTATTTATTTATTTGTTTATTTAAAATATTTTATTTATTTATTCATGAGAGACACACACACAGAGAGGCAGAGACACAGGCAGAGGGAGAAGCAGGTTCCATGCAGGGAGCCTGATGTGGGACCTAGGAGTCCAGGATCACACCCTGAGCCAAAGGCAGACACTCAACCACTGAGCCACAGAGGCATCCCCTGAGGGGATCTTCTGACCAGCTCCCCAAGTGTTGCTATCTAATCCCCAAGGTGGAAAGTAGAGTCGCTTTTGTGTCAATAACTCTGGCCTGCAAATCTAGGCCTCTATATGATTTTACTATTGTTTTCCATTGTTGGTTATTATATTAGTGCTCTCTACTGAAATAGAACAAATAGGATATATCTATGTCCATCTATCCATATATATAAAGAGATTTGTTATAACATATGGTCTCACATGATCATGGAGGCTGAGAAGTCTCAGGATCTACCATCTGCAAGCTGGAGACCTAGCAAAGCCAGGGGTGTTGTTCGAAGGCCTGAGAGCCAGAGAGCTGTTGGTATAGATTGCAGTCCATGTCTGAAGGCCTAGAACCAGGAGCACAAAGGGCAGATCTATGTCCCAGTTCAACAGGCAGGCAGAGAATGAATTCAACTTCTCCCACATTTTTATTCTATTTATGCCATCAATGGATTGGATCATGCCCATTTATATTGGGAAGGGCCATCTGCTCTACTTAGTCCAGCAACTCAAAAGCTGATCTCTTCTGGAAACACCTTCAGGGACATACTCAGAAATAATATTTAGTTAGCTACCTGGACATCCCTAGGCCTAGTCAAATTGGCACGTAAAAGTGATCATCACAGTTTTCTTGGTAAATATTTATTTTGGAAAAAAATAAAGATACCATAGTTTGAATTTAATTCTAGTCTCTGCACCTCAAGAGTGACAACATAGAACTGACAATGGAAGAGCAATCAAGATGACTGGAGGAACTAATTGTCTGCACACTGACTCAGTTTTATCTTAAAGAAGTATTGTAACATGAAGAGGCAAATGTTGAGAGAGGTAATTGTTATAACCAATAAATTAATGACTAGCATGTAATTTATAGGTTAATTATTTAATTCTCCTAACGATAGTATAATAAAACTATGATGATTATTCTCATTTCACACATGGGAGGTAAAGTAATTTGCCTAAGATCTCATAGTGGCAAAGCTGGGATTTGATTCTGGCCAGTCTGGCACTAGAGTTTATGTTAAACTAGTTTAGTTTATCACTAGAGTTTATGATTCTGGCCAGTTCTGCCACATTAGATGACCTCTAATGTATATTGAATTAAGCTCAACTGTTGGAATACTTATAAAACTTATATATTTATAGAACTCTTTATACCAAGATGTGGCAATGGCTGCAAATATAAATAGTCATGACTGATAAATTTATGAGTGTTAAATTTATTTTTTATTTATTTATTTATTTATTTATTTATTTATTTATTTATTTATTTTTATTGGTGTTCAATTTACTAACATACAGAATAACACCCAGTGCCCGTCACCCATTCACTCCCACCCCCCCCCGCCCTCCTCCCCTTCTACCACCCCTAGTTCGTTTCCCAGAGTTAGCAGTCTTTACGTTCTGTCTCCCTTTCTGATATTTCCCACACATTTCTTCTCCCTTCCCTTATTTTCCCTTTCACTATTATTTATATTCCCCAAATGAATGAGAACATATAATGTTTGTCCTTCTCCGACTGACTTACTTCACTCAGCATAATACCCTCCAGTTCCATCCACGTTGAAGCAAATGGTGGGTATTTGTCATTTCTAATAGCTGAGTAATATTCCATTGTATACATAAACCACATCTTCTTTATCCATTCATCTTTCGTTGGACACCGAGGCTCCTTCCACAGTTTGGCTATAGTGGCCATTGCTGCTAGAAACATCGGGGTGCAGGTGTCCCGGCGTTTCATTGCATTTGTATCTTTGGGGTAAATCCCCAACAGTGCAATTGCTGGGTCGTAGGGCAGGTATATTTTTAACTGTTTGAGGAACCTCCACACAGTTTTCCAGAGTGGCTGCACCAGTTCACATTCCCACCAACAGTGTAAGAGGGTTCCCTTTTCTCCGCATCCTCTCCAACATTTGTTGTTTCCTGCCTTGTTAATTTTCCCCATTCTCACTGGTGTGAGGTGGTATCTCATTGTAGTTTTGATTTGTATTTCCCTGATGGCAAGTGATGCAGAGCATTTTCTCATATGCATGTTGGCCATGTCTATGTCTTCCTCTGTGAGATTTCTGTTCATGTCTTTTGCCCATTTCATGATTGGATTGTTTGTTTCTTTGGTGTTGAGTTTAATAAGTTCTTTATAGATCTTGGAAACTAGCCCTTTATCTGATATGTCATTTGCAAATATCTTCTCCCATTCTGTAGGTTGTCTTTGAGTTTTGTTGACTGTATCCTTTGCTGTGCAAAAGCTTCTTATCTTGATGAAGTCCCAATAGTTCATTTTTGCTTTTGTTTCTTTTGCCTTTGTGGATGTATCTTGCAAGAAGTTACTATGGCCGAGTTCAAAAAGGGTGTTGCCTGTGTTCTTCTCTAGGATTTTGATGGAATCTTGTCTCACATTTAGATCTTTCATCCATTTTGAGTTTAGCTTTGTGTATGGTGAAAGAGAGTGGTCTAGTTTCATTCTTCTGCATGTGGATGTCCAATTTTCCCAGCACCATTTATTGAAGAGACTGTCTTTCTTCCAATGGATAGTCTTTCCTCCTTTATCGAATATTAGTTGCCCATAAAGTTCAGGGTCCACTTCTGGATTCTCTATTCTGTTCCACTGATCTATGTGTCTGTTTTTGTGCCAGTACCACACTGTCTTGATGACCACAGCTTTGTAGTACAACCTGAAATCTGGCATTGTGATGCCCCCAGATATGGTTTTCTTTTTTAAAATTCCCCTGGCTATTCGGGGTCTTTTCTGATTCCACACAAATCTTAAAATAATTTGTTCTAACTCTCTGAAGAAAGTCCATGGTATTTTGATAGGGATTGCATTAAACGTGTATATTGCCCTGGGTAACATTGACATTTTCACAATATTAATTCTGCCAATCCATGAGCATGGAATATTTTTCCATCTCTTTGTGTCTTCCTCAATTTCTTTCAGAAGTGTTCTATAGTTTTGAGGGTATAGATCCTTTACATCTTTGGTGAGGTTTATTCCTAGGTATCTTATGCTTTTGGGTGCAATTGTAAATGGGATTGACTCCTTAATTTCTCTTTCTTCAGTCTCATTGTTAGTGTATAGAAATGCCACTGACTTCTGGGCATTGATTTTGTATCCTGCCACGCTACCGAATTGCTGTATGAGTTCTAGCAATCTTGGGGTGGAGACTTTTGGGTTTTCTATGTAGAGTATCATGTCATCGGCGAAGAGGGAGAGTTTGACTTCTTCTTTGCCAATTTGAATGCCTTTAATGTCTTTTTGTTGTCTGATTGCTGAGGCTAGGACTTCCAGTACTATGTTGAATAGCAGTGGTGAGAGTGGACATCCCTGTCTTGTTCCTGATCTTAGGGGAAAGGCTCCCAGTGCTTCCCCATTGAGAATGATATTTGCTGTGGGCTTTTCATAGATGGCTTTTAAGATGTCGAGGAATGTTCCCTCTATCCCTACACTCTGAAGAGTTTTGATCAGGAATGGATGCTGTATTTTGTCAAATGCTTTCTCTGCATCCAATGAGAGGATCATATGGTTCTTGGTTTTTCTCTTGCTGATATGATGAATCACATTGATTGTTTTACGGGTGTTGAACCAGCCTTGTGTCCCAGGGATAAATCCTACTTGGTCATGGTGAATAATTTTCTTAATGTATTGTTGGATCCTATTGGCCAGTATCTTGTTGAGAATTTTTGCATCCATGTTCATCAGGGATATTGGTCTGTAATTCTCCTTTTTGGCGGGGTCTTTGTCTGGCTTTGGAATTAAGGTGATGCTGGCTTCATAGAACGAATTTGGAAGTACTCCATCTCTTTCTATCTTTCCAAACAGCTTTAGGAGAATAGGTATGATTTCTTCTTTAAACGTTTGATAAAATTCTCCTGGGAAGCCATCTGGCCCTGGACTCTTGTGTCTTGGGAGGTTTTTGATGACTGCTTCAATTTCCTCCCTGGTTATTGGCCTGTTCAGGTTTTCTATTTCTTCCTGTTCCAGTTTTGGTAGTTTGTGGCTTTCCAGGAATGCGTCCATTTGAGTGTTAAATTTATATTGTAACAAAAGAATATTGGAGAAATTGGAGGATATCAGCCTGTAGATGCTGATGACCTGGGGACAACCACAATGTCTTCCCAAATTCTGCCTAAGAGACCCTGTTCCAGACAAACCAGAAAGACATGTGGAAGCCAGTCTAATCCAGTTCACAATGTCTCATGTTCCTATTTTATGTCTTAATAAGTACAGAAAGGATATTTTAAAGATCTTTGTTTCCTTCTGTAGCTGGCCACTCGCATTGCTGGTGATGGAAGGTACAGAACAGTCCATAGACCTGGTCCTGGTGGCTTTCTCCTGCATGTTTTCATGCTGGATATCCTCATTCTGCTTTACCTCTTTACTAAGTGAAATGAGTATTTGCTTATATCTTAATTTTATTTATTTAATCATGAGACACACACACACACACACACACACACAGAGAGAGAGAGAGGCAGAGGCACAAGCAGGCTCCATGCAGGGAGCCCGACGTGAGACTCGATCCCGGATCTCCAGGATCACACCCTGGGCTGAAGGCGGCGCTAAACTGCTGAGCCGCCGGGGCTGCCCTATATCTTGGTTTTTAAACACCATTTATCATCTATGGAATAAAGTATAGAATACATTATAATCAAAATTTAAATGGTAAGATCTATTTTTAAAATAACTTTCATTTAATATATTAAAAAAATTATCATCAGGTGTGATGATCTTATAATTTTACATGCAGTCACAAATACAAAAGTGATGGTGCCTGACTGGGCCTGGGGCTTCTCTATATTAAAAAGCTGTCCTGTAATGTCAGTGTCCATTAAATGTGAGAAATATAAATTTAGTGAATGAGTTTTAAAATCTCTCTCCTTCCCAAATACTGAAGCACTGAAGTAAAAGACTGAAAAGGTTTTTAAAAAAGAGAACAGACATAGGGTTGGAAGGAAAGAGGAGAGCTGTTGGGAGAGCTTTGGCTTGCTGACTGTTGCCATAGGAACCATTTACCAATTGTTCAAGATATCAGTTCCTGAGGAAGACAAGAGTAGCAAACAAAGTAAAACCAACAAATGAAGAAAACAAAGGGATCTGGCACTAGAAAATGTTAAATACCTTTTTGTGTGCATGCATTTGAGAAAATGGGTTTGTTTGTTTTTTTCAGAGAGAGAGGGCAGGGTAGGGAGATGCCCAAAATGTGATGATCATATTTCTCTTTTGAAGAGCAGAGATAATGTGTCAGGAGGAGGCCCTGATTGGCTGCCACATTCTCCTCCCAAGCTCATGACCACTCCTAGGGTCAATCCTAAGAATGATCAGAAACCTCGATTACAAATCCTCTTTTTCTTTTCAAGCAATCTATAGAAACAGATAGTAGGTGTTCAGTAGGTATGAGGACTGGCCAACTATTCTCTCACATAGACATTTCTAAAGATTGCCCTTAAGATCAATGTACACAGAATCTCAGTGTAAGAATATGTATTTGAAATCTGAAAAGAGAAAATAAATTCTTGCTCACAACCTGATAGCCAAATACATTTCTTTGAAGTTACAGCTCATTTGCAATTTCCTATCCACTCAATACGTGGAGCCACATTCCAGGTGAATTTTCAGGTTAAAAACTAAACTTATTATTTTTTACTTTCTAATTAGTATACAGTTTTATGGTGCTCTGCAGGAAAAGTAATCCTGCTTTATGCCTACTGCCTTAACATTTCAGATTTAATTAGACACCTCATCCTGATTATTTCCCAATCCATTTTTCTTCCCTTGTTTTTTTTTTTTTTTCCTTCTCTGTACCTATATGTGACCCTCCCTTTGATCGTTTCTAAGACCTTGGATGCTATTCAAAGCTGACCACGACTGAGGTAGTACTTTGAGTTCTTGAAACATAAGAAAAGGTTGAGATGCTCACTAATTCATTCTTTGTACCTCAGTGCCATCTTTCTCTTCATTTCTCTGGTAAGAATGTCAAACTTAGATTTACCAACAGACCAGATATCTTCTCATGAAGATGCTGGCTGGATTTCCCAGATACAATTAGGAGAAAAGCTAGATTGGTTCAAGGTAGCAATTATTAATTACCCTTAGGTAAGAGATAGAAATGTTAGTACCATCTGTGTATGTAGGTCCATACCAGGACTGACAAACTCAAAGGCTCTCCTTCCCAAGTCCAGGCATGTGATATGAATGAGTAAAACCAGCCTGATGGAGATATTGGTGACCTGGAGAGCACATATCCCTGTCTAAATGCAGAAATAAGATTAATTATTTTTATTGTAAGTTTTTTTTTAAGATTTTATTTATTTATTTATTTATTTATTTATTTATTTATTTATTTATTTATTTATTTATTTATGAGAGACACAGAGAGAGGCAGAGACACAGGCAGAGGGAGAAGCAGGCTCCATGCAGGGAGCCCAATGTGGGACTCGATCTCAGGACTCCAGGATCATGACCTGAGCTGAAGGCAGACACTTAACTGCTGAGCCACCCAAACGTCCCTTTATTGTAAATTAAATAGTGTCACTCCTCTGCTCAAACCCCTGCATGGTTCCTCATTTCAATCAAGTAAAAGTAAATCCTTACAAAAGCTTGTAAGGTGCTCTATCATCTGGGCCTTCATCAGTTCTCTCACCTTGTTTCTTATAAACTTTTCATTTGTTCACACTGCTCTAGGCCCACTAGCCTCCTTGTTATTCCTCAGACAAGCACATATGCTCCCACCTTTGAGGTTGGGGGATTTATTGCCTCATCCTGGAACATTCCTCACATCTTCATTTTCACATGGCTAACTCTGTCACCTCCTGCAAGTATTTGTTCAAATGCTACTTTCTCAGTGAAGCCTCCAACCAATGACCCCACCTTTCTTCTAAACATCCATTACCCTAATTTACTTTTCTTTCTTAGCTTTTACTTTCTAAGGTCCTGTATGTTAATCACTTATTATGTTCATTATTTATTGTTTGTGTCTCCCTGGTAGAACGGAAATTTCATGAGGGCAATTTTGTCTGGTATTTTGATGAATCTGAAACTCCTAAAACAGCACCAGGCACATGCCAGCCACATGCCTAGTAGATACTTAGTCTGTGGAAGGTGTTGGCGCTAGACGTATTCTTGGCTTTCTTCCTTTACACTTCCCAATTCTTCCACTGCTCTTTTCAAACTTGCCGTGTCTAGGGGACAGCATTGCAGACGTTAACCCGTAGACCTGTGGAGAAATCCAGGCAGAAGGCTACATATCCATTGTGAAATCCACCTACCTACCTCCTCCAATAGTTGAGACCAAAACTAAGCATCAGGAGCAGAGCATACACATGAAGAAAACACATCACTAATGCTTTGTCATGTTTTATAATAGCTTTATGAGAACAAAGATGACATGGCATGGTGGTAAGCTCCTAAGCAGACAGAGTTGGAATTTTGGGTCTGCCACTTACCTTGGTCACCTTACTCATTCTTGCTGAGTTATAAATTCCTTGGTAGTTAAGTCAGAGTCATCATATTTGGGAATTAAATGAGATAGTAAGTACCAAATGAGTGGCATATTGGTATTCTTTTTTTTTTTTTTTAAGATTATATTTATTTATTCATGAGAGATACACACAGGGAGGGGGGGAGAGAGAGAGAGGCAGAGGGAGAAGCAGGCGCTCTGCAGGGAGCCCGATGTGGGACTCATCCCAGGACTCCAGGATCAGGCCCTTAGCCAAAGGCAGGCGCTAAACTGCTGAGCCACCCAGGGATCTCGCATATTGGTGTTCAATTGATGATTGCTTCCCTTCTCTCTGGCAAGCCAAATGTTTGCTAAAACCATCCTAGGGAATTTGGTTCTTCCCCTTCTCTTAAATCACTTTCAGCATTGCCCTTACTCTTTTTGAATGTAGTATTTTTAAAATATTATGTTTTTTTCTCAACCTGTAGTCCATACCATAAATATTTTCTAGATTTTTTGAAGTCCCTTGTCAAACATTTCTTTGCAAAACATTTTTTAAAAATTCTGTCTCTCTCACTTAACAAAAAACTGTTGGTGTTGCTACAGAAGAGTTAATCTTGGTCTTTCCTTTAAAGGCTTTGATGGTTTTTGTATATTTGCTACCTAAAGACTTCAGAAAAGCCAACTATAAAGATTGATTAAAATAAAACAAAAGCAGGAATGACATTTAAAAGTATGTAAATTCACATATTCTGAGTTTCTCAAACATGAACTTGTTTTTAAAACATTCTCTGTCTCATCTCCAAATGTTTGGTTGGTTACTGATTTCTGTCTAACTGAATCCAGTAGCAATAGACTTGCATGTTCCTATGTGACCTGGAAATTCCCAAGTAATCACTTTTGAGTAGCAGATGTTTAGATAAGCTAACAAGTTCTTAGGGAAATAAATCCTTTTATGATTATTTCAGAAGGAATCTGTATGTTTGGTTCAATGCTTTAGTGGAATTGCATTCTCAACAGGTGAAAATAAATACATGCAGAGCCAGGGTTTAAACCAAGGGAAGGGGATCTGGCACCTATTTTCTAGAGACTATATAAAGACAGGCTAAGGGGCTGACCCCAAGATGGGTGTGGGTCAGAAGGGCAGGAAGGGAATCTGCTTGTCCTCTTGTTCTCTTTTAAAGTCTTGTAAGAGCAAAATACATATAATTTTAAAAGGGGCCTGGGAAAGGAAGAATTGTAAGAATTTAACTTAATACTTACAGTACCTACAAAGATGACATTATCATGTCATATGTAGAACCAAATGGGGAAATAATATCATCTGCTACCAGTAACATCAGGAGGTATTTTTTACATATCCTTGGGGATGACAGAAGCAACAGACACTTAAGGGAATGTTGGAGTGACCACATATATTTAAGTAAATATGTGAGTAGTGAATTATTTATTATTACTTGTTTTTTGATAGTCTTCTTTCCTCTCAATTTTTGTATTAGAAGTTTTTGAACCACCAATATTTTTGTAAAAAAAAGAAAAGAAAAAAAGAGAGAGAATATTAATTAGCCTTTCCTTCAGGCAAAACCATATGCTTATGCTTTAGCTTTCTACCCCAAATAAAGTCCTATGTCTTCCTGTCTTCCATCTTGATAGGAGGCAAAGACAAATGCAGTTAACCTCAGCTTCACAACATTCCCTCTTTCCTTCCTTCCTTCCTTCCTTCCTTCCTTCCTTCCTTCCTTCCTTCCTTCCTTCCTTCCTCCATCTCTTCCTTTCTTTCTTTTCTGTTTTTCTCACTCTCTGATGACACAGCTTCATTCTTGGTTGTATTTCTCTTTGAATTTTTCTGATGCTCCAGGGTTATCCATAAACCTCATATGATTCTTTAAAGAGGACAAATTACATTAATCTCAATAAAAGAGTACACATGCCTACACAGTTTTGCCCAAATCAGGATAGAGGTTAAAAAAAAAAAAAACTAATTTTATTTAACAGGTAAACAACAACTGTAACCTAAGATTATAGACCCTATGTTTTTCCACAAAGTGAACATATAAACTCAGTGGTCTGGGGCCCATGGTCAAAAAGACATCATAGTTCTACACTCTTCAGATCTTTCCAATTAGAACTTGAAAGCCCATTTTCCTCCCAGAGAAATGCCAGATGCATTCTTCTTTAATGAGCTTAGGACCCAAACTGCAATATGATCTCCTGCTTCAGGTGGAACATGGATAACAACTTAGAAAGAAAGGAGAATGGGGTCTGGAAGAGGATGTAGATTGAAGGATTACCTTAATTAAATGTAAAAGTAGGATCAGAGAGGTAGAAAGACCTTAAAGAAACACTAGTTCTGTGGTCTGAGAGACAAAGCCCTGTAGGGCAGCTGTTCCCATGTTTGGAAAAAATCAAAGTAAGTCTGGATGTTTATACAATATTTAAAAAAAATAAGGTGGGCATGAAAAACACCACATAGAATATAGGCAACTCAAGACAAAAGCCTACTAAGAACTAATAAAATCTTAAATGTTTTTAGTTGAGTCTGTGTTCTAATTCCATGCCTTTTAACTAACTCAAATTTATAAATCAGGTTATTCTTTCAAATAACCTTTGACTCCACAGATCTCTATTTTTTCAGAGTCTTAACAATTCAGGCCACAGGTAAATAAAACTTTAGTTTGAAGTTGAAAACAAATGAAAATACATGGAGCTTGCCATGTCATATTTTTGAATGGTGTTTCTAAGAGTGACCAGGACTTAAAAAGGCTGCAATTTGCATCAAGTAAATTATAATCCATTCAAACAATGAGATATTATACATCTACAAAAATAAATGAGGAAACCATGTATTGAGACTTAAAAATCTCCAATATATAGTATTAAGTGAGAGTAAGATACAAAACAGTGTGCAGAGTGTATTAACTTTTGCATAAAAATGGGTGAAACCAATATATATGTATTTATTTATCTGTATATAAAAAAAGAAATACAGGAAGAATATACAAGAAACTAATAATAGTGGATATTTAGGACAGGAAGAGGGGACAGTGGACTGGTTGGAACAAGGGGTAAGGAGACATTTTACTACAGACAATTTTGTACTGTTATATCCTGGAACCATATGACCATATTAGCTATATATGTATAATTTTAAAGTTCTTGATTACACCAAAAAATAAAAGAAAATGTGGCCATCTAAAAGAAAATTGTAAGCTGATGAATCTGTAGAGGAAATCTATATGACCTGTATTTTATTTGCAGGCTCTGTCATTTTGTGTCTTGCTAACATCTCAAATGCCTACAGTTTGACCCCTAGGTAAAAGGAGAGATCAGGAAACTTCAGAAAACACAACCCCTGATAATCTTCTTAGAAGCATTTGGAACTGCTCAGTGATCCATGAATGTCAAGGCAAAACTCTGATATGCCTCTTTCAGGTTCCATATAAATCTCTTTATCTAAGGTAAACTTTGGGTCAATAAGAAATACCTATGACCTTTGTTTTATGTTCATGAATGTTTTAGAGGCATTATTTCACATATCTTCCTAATAGCTCAAGAAATATACAGCATTTCTCATATCTTTTCCTAAGTAGAGGTGTTAAGGCATTGAACAATCCAGCTCTGACCCACATGGTAAGTGCTAAAGGAGAGCGAATGTCTGTTTGGATTCCTAGCCAGACAATTACAAAGATTCACAGATTCACTCCTCCAAAAACATTTTCCATTCTCCAATTTCAATGCCAGCTCCAGTGTCATTTGAAACTCATTTCTTATGTACCTAGAATTCTTCCTTTTCTTCAAATGGCAAATTTGCCTCTATCTGATAACTGGGGAATGCTTATCATTGGAATTTTTAAGCATACAAGCTGACACAACAAACCACCAATTTGTTATTTTGATGAAAATATTTTTATATTTTCAGCAGATGGCTAAGAATGTTGCTTTTGTTATACAGTCTTTGTTTTGACAAAGACCAAAAAAGAGAGAAAGAAAGCTCTGGATTATTTTTCCTGTGAAACTTAATCTAAAACCAAACAATTTGGCACGTGACTTCTGAGCGTGTTCCATGTTTCATTTCTAGAGCCCATTTCCCTGGCAACCTCCACCCTCTACCAGCTGTAGAGGTCAACACAATAGACTTGTCACAGGTTTTAAGTCGGGTAACCACTTTTAATTTGGAGAAATTATTACCCGGGGAGAAAATAGGCTGGTCCTGTACTTCAAAGAAAAAAAATAGAAATCAAGATGCACACAGCCTCCCGAATTGGACTGACTCTTAATGTTGCTGTGTGCCTCTTAAGCAGCTGTTCAAATAAGTAGCTGCCCGAGGAAATGTATATTCAAATGCTCCTTGTCCTTCGCCTCTCCTCGCTTCACACCTAAAAGCCAGATGCAAGCTCTTCCAGGGCTAACAAATAGATGCCTTCTGGTGGCTCATTATGGTAATTACTGGCCATATATTACTGCCAGGTGAAAAGGGTTGGGAGGCAGGCTAGCCCAGGGGCATTTACAAGTGGTTTATTTGTGTTGAGCTATTAAGAATCTTCGGAGTTATCAGATCAACCACTGCTCTTTGGGTTTTACAAGCAAGTTGTTCCTTAACAATCTGATCCTTCATCTGCTACCTTTGTGATATGTTTAAGCACCACTTAGGGACCTGACATGCTGCTTAGGAAAGTTACTTTACCTGTTTACAGAGAGTTTCTCAAGTCCACTAGGTCCTCTGCACATTTTCTGCATGCTTCCTTTCCAACAACCGCAACCCCCCCCCCCCCGGCCGCCCGCCAACCCCCAAAGGCTGCTTTCTCCATTCTTTGATCTTCAACAGAGCTACACACCTCTTTGCTGGCCACAGACACCTTGTTGGTGTAAATGAATGTTGATGCAACTGAGCTTTATGGGTTTGGACAACATCAGGGTTAAATACAGATTATACAGGGTCTGAAGCTCATACAAGTTGGGGCAGGCCCTCTTTAACAAAAAGAATAGAAAGCTTGTATACATAAATTAGATACAAAATGAATATTTGGAATGGGAAATACAAAATTTAGAAAGCTGACAAATCAACAGATATAAAAGTCTAAAAAAAAAAAAAACAACAACAACCAAACAACCCAAAATAGGACTTTAAAATCAGCTACCTAACTCCTCTAAACTATTTTTCTTACTTTTGGCAAGGAGAGGAGCAGCAGACTCTTTGCTTCTTCCTATGATGAAGAGTTTATAATTTTATTTATAAAGAAGAAAGAAATTTAGTCTTTCCTCTAGCAACATTGACTGAAAGTTTTTTTAGAACTTAGTTTAAGGAATTATTTCAGCTGCACATCTTGTTATAGGTAATGTCATATAAAGTTTTAGAATTTTTGTTAAATTTGGGGAAATGTTTAAATTTTTTCATATGTAAGCTATAATATTTCAGGGTATCTCAAGTTTTATTTTGCAACGACTAATTTTAAATACATTTTGAATTGAAATATACTCACTAACCAGCTTGTTGTAGATGACACCATTAAAATACATTTTTCTTGGGGATCCCTGGGTGGCTCAGCAGTTTAGCCTCTGCCTTCGGTCCAGGGTGTGATCCTGGAGACCCGGGATCGAGCCCCACATCGGGCTCCCTGCATGGAGCCTGCTTCTCCCTCTGCCTGCGTCTCTGCCTCTCTCTCTCTCTCTCTCTGTGTGTGTGTGTCTCTCATGAATAAATAAATAAAATATTTTTTAAAAATACGTCTTTCTTCATTGCTGCCTTTATTTGAATGTCAGTTTTTTTGTTTACATTGCTTCTCTATTAGTAATTTCTATTGATTTTTATCACTTATCTATATTGCTTTTAATTTCATATTAATTTTTTTCCTGAATTTCCTTTTACTTTTTAAATACATTGATAGATGGAAAAAATGGTACCTCATCATAAACATTCAAATCAGGACATTGTAGATAAATTTTCACTTATTTTATTTAAGCATTTCAAAACATCTTTGCAAATTTGTGTCTCCATATTAGAGTAATTTTTACAAATTTTCAAAAGTAAATATTTGGCAGATGCCCATGTAAGTAAGAAGCCATGACGCTTAAGCTTCATTAGTGTCATGAAAAATCTGCCTTTAAGCCTCTGAGAGATGACCCAATAGGTGTGATTCAATGTGTTGTGAGGAATAGGTCCTGCCTTATTCATCAGTACATCTCTGCTTGATGCAGTATATAGCTAAATACACAGCTATAAATTTAAATTTAATAAAAAGCTTCAAGCTAATATCTGAGGGTAGGGAGGGAGTTATAAATGGGAAAATCTCTCATATCCCCAGAATTGTCAGAGGATAAGGAATGGGAAATGGAGTGAAAAGGAACTTTTGGCTTAGAGGCAGGGACATTGGAAGAAATGGCTTTTTGGAACTGTCCCCCTTTCAGCCTGCTGTCAGGACCAATAAGCTTATTTGTAGCCTACTTCTGGTAGCAGGCATTTGGTTGTTGCAGTTGTATGTATTCTCTTCACACAAGAGATAGAACATTCAGCAAATTCTTTTTGGCTGACAACATTATCTCACTCATTATAATAGCAAAATTGGAAATAACCTGCATATTTAAAAGCCAAGTGTTGGTTAAATACATTATTATGTATCTACACACAGATTGGAACTTCTGAAAATGTTCCATAACAGTGTATTTATTGATTTAAAAATTTGTTACACTGAGTGAAGTAAGTCAGTCGGAGAAGGACAAACATTATATGTTCTCATTCATGTGGGGAATATAAATAATAGTGAAAGGGAATATAAGGGAAGGGAGAAGAAATGTGTGGGAAATATCAGAAAGGGAGAGAGAACGTAAAGACTCCTAACTCTGGGAAACAAACTAGGGGTGGTAGAAGGGGAGGAGGGCGGGGGGTGGGAGTGAATGGGTGACGGGCACTGGGGGTTATTCTGTATGTTGGTAAATTGAACACCAATAAAAAAATAAATAAATAAATAAATAAAATTTGTTACAAGATATTTTGCATGAAACAAACAGGATGCAAAGAAATAAAACGCCAGTTTTCCTTAAAGAAAATTTTTATCTACACAAGTAGATACAGACAGGCATGTACCAAAGTGTCGATGACAGTTGTCTTTGTGCAGGTAAAACTGTAAGATTTGCATTTTTACTAAAAGTATTTATTTGTAGCATGCGAATTTTCTTCCCTAATGACCATCTTTTATTTGGTAATAAGAAAATAATATTTTTAATGAAAAAAAAGAGAAAATATCACTGAGATGTTAGATTTCTTTGGTCCTCCTTCAAGAAAATAATGGCCTGAAGTTTAAACTCTTATATGCAGTTCAATGTTCATATTAAAACCCCATTTCCGGGATCCCTGGGTGGCGCAGCGGTTTGGCGCCTGCCTTTGGCCCAGGGCGCGATCCTGGGAACCCGGGATCGAATCCCACGTCGGGCTCCCGGTGCATGGAGCCTGCTTCTCCCACTGCCTATGTCTCTGCCTCTCTCTCTCTCTGTGACTATCATAGATAGATAGATAGATGATAGATAGATAGATAGATGATAGATAGATAGATAGATAAAAAAAATTTCCAAGAAGCGTTAACCTATAAGAAGGATGACTCCCCAGGATTTACCATAGCAATAGGAGACAGGTCAATCTCCTATGTGGCACACTAAGATCTGCAAATTCCATTCATATGATAGGGGAATTGGTCAACAAACTGAGCAACTAGTTCCAGAGGGCTGTAAGAGAAAGGTCTTGTGTTTAATTGAATTTTTCTAGAATGTGTATATGTATATATTATATTTAAAGTATTTTCTGGGAAAGCTTATATTTATTCCTTCACACTTACATGTATAATTAGGAAAGTACAGTGCCTCTTTAGAAATTTGTAGGTGTAGGGGCGTGTGTGGATAAATTTCATTAATTTGAGTTGGCACCAGACAAAATTTATCGCTGTGAATGCAATGTGAACTAGCACTAAGAATCTACAAAGTTCAGAACACATATGTTTACTTAATCTCACTCTATCCTACCAAGAGAATGGTTCTCACTCCTCGATATGCAAAAGAACCCCCTTGAGGAAACTTGGTAAAATGCAGATTCCAAAGCTCAGCTTTCGGATATTCTGATTCAGTACAGCTGGGGTGGGCTGAGGAATGGGCAATTTATTAGCCCAGGGCTCAAAATTGGAGACACACCATTTTTTAAAAGTATGCCTTTTTTAATAATGGGAAAATTACAGCGGGCGGGGGTGGGGGGACCCTGCACTACAGTTCTAAGGACTGTGATGTGCAGATAAGAAATGAGAAACATTGCCTCTGCTATGTGCTTTCTCCACCCCTCCATTGCCAGCTGACCAATGAGCCCCCTCACCTGTATAATGTGAACTCTTTCCCCAAATTAATCAATCCCTCAGAACTAGTCCTTTGGCAGTTAATGAAACCATACTGTGTGGAAAAACAATTCTTTTTTCCTTGGAGTAGTTTGAAACCCTGTTAAGATAATGACTTGAGCCTCACTTAAAAACCTGCTGCATTCAACCTTCTAAATCTACGCTCCTACAGATTGCTGCCCTGAGTACATGTGCTTTGTCTCTGCTGGCACTAATGGTTTTCTATGTTCTGTTCTGGACACGTGACAGCCCAGTATCATAGTGCTGCTGTAAAATGCATTCTCCGTGCCCAGGAAGAACCTGTATAAATATTCTCAATAAATAAATAACAGTTGTCATTTTCAGAATATGACAATCTCCAGCTGCCTGTGCTTAAAGTGAGCGACGTGTCATTTATCCTAATAGATGTGAATGCATGTATTGTACATACCAGTGAGTCACCTAATTCTTATTCACTCTAGCCTTGGTCTCAGTTGGGGGCAAGTTGCCTCTAACAGGGGATGGCTGGATCAAATCACAAGCTGAAAAATCTTGGTCAATTATAGAAGCCTGAGGCTAAGGAGGGAGTTGTCTTTTCAGACTTCCCAGACCCCTCCTCTTCCCAGGCTTACTGAAGATGCCAGTCAACCTCCCATCTGTGGAATTTCTGGTACTTTTTCTCCTCCCTGTAATTTAATGTGACTCAGTTGTTCTCAGTCCTGATAATACAAGTGGTGAGAAAGTCGCCTAATCCCACTGGCATCCCCTCTTGTCAGCACCTCTTTATTTCCCTCTTTAAAGGCTCAACATGTTTTGATTTACAATCCTCACCAAGATAACTGCAGGTGCCCTCTTTAAAAAGCAAGGTTAACTCACCTGAGATGAATTCTTTTATTGCAAACAAAAGCAACACATGAGCAGGAAATACAATTAATACAGGTGCTTCCCTGAAACTTAGCAAATGCCTGTTGTCTTGAAAGGGGGAAAAAAAAGTCTTCACCAAGGCCCCAGTGGTTCTTTTCATGCTCTTTTGGTGAAATAGGAAGGACTTGAATTAGAATATGCTTGAGGGGGAAAGGAATAGCCCTCTATGTTCAGGAGAAGCTCCAAGAAAGACTCCATGTGAGGCACTGCAAATTCCTTACGGACTTAGGTTATTCAGGGCAAGTAAAATGTTGGACAAGGCTGACCCTCATGTTAGCATTGGGGGACAAAACCCATTCAGCGAAATCACCAGTTTTATATGTCTGGAGCTATCATCTTGCCTAGTAACTTTTTAAAGCACTCCAGTTAATGCAACCTTTGTAGAACTTGTCATTTGGTTCTCCTTGAAAATGTATAATGTATATATTAGTTCCAGGAACGTGTTTGAAATTGTTAGATGGAGGCAGATGTGCTAACCTGATCTTCAGTTTGAGGTTCAGAGTTCGTTATTCCGGTGGTTGACAGTTGGTTAGTTTAAAACTTCAGAAGTTAATTGAAAGTCTTTGATTGTGAAGCATAGGCAACTCTTTTCAGGTGGTGGTAAAGATATTTGCTGTTCCTGTTAAGAAGTCATCAAGAGGGAAATCAAGCAAAATAAATGTGCAGTCCTAGTAAACAGCTTAATTTAGTAAGTCTTGTGTGGTTACAGGAAATTAAGATAAAAAGCCATGAAAAACTTAAGGAGGAAGTGGTAGACTTAGCAAGAACACCTGACAAGTAGTTACAATTAAATCCCCAAGTATTGCCTTCTATTAAAAAAGAAAAAAATCTTGATCACTTCTCTAAACAAGTATCTTCTGTCTTTTAATTCTTAGATCTGATACTCATTTAATTCTGATAGTTTGATCTAGCAAAGGGTTACTCTTCAGCCTTGGCCGGGGTACCTTCTAACATGAGTTCACCTGGAGAGTGAATTCCTGTGTTTGCAACCTGGACTTTTGCTCTGACAAGCTCCTCCTTTCCCAGAGCACATACAAAGTAGGGTTTCAGAAAATGCATTTGGCACAGTCACACTTCCTCAATGGCAGATTCTACCTGTTTTTACAATGACAAGATGACAAGACTGCATGCTCAATTACACCTTCTCTTTTTAAGTAATTGCCCTAGATCTTGCCAAATTATGTGCTAGTTTTCTCCGGCACTCTAATTTAAATTAGAATGAAGGTGCTAAACTTTTGTTAATTACTGCAGTCTGATTGTTTGAAGCAATGTCTTTTTGTTTTCAGAATTCTACTATCTTTCATGACCCAATTAGAAATAACTGAAGATTCCTACTATTTAGGATCCCTGTATATGTCATGATTATGTTTCCTTCTGCATAGTCCGTATATAAACTAGGTTCCTATATCCGGATTTTTATGTAACAAAAATCAGTGCTACTTTACGAGGTTTCGTATGACATAGAAATAAAAGCAATAGAAGAAGTAGGGCCAGATTTAGCAAATAAAAATACAATATGCTTAGTTGAATCTGAATTTCAGATAAACAATGAATTATTTGCTACTGTGTGTCCCATGCAGTATTTGGGATATAATTATACTAAAAAAATTATTTCTATGAAACTCCAATTTAAACAGGTGGCCTATAATTTTATCTGGCAACTCTAGGGTTGAGTAAAGCCAAAATTGATTTATATATTTGTGTTTTCTATGAGTTACATTGTATTGGGAAGCAAAGGAATGCATTATATTTCAATTTTGGTATGGGAGAAATAAGATCGATTTAAATAATAAGTAAAAATAAGATATTATTGGCAAGAAATATTAGCCTGAATGGGTATTTTATACCTTTTTCACATTCTAGTAAAATACGAAATTTGTCTCCATTTATAAATATGAAACTTCGTTTTCTGCCTGAATTAGCATTCATTATTTTTGTGCATGAACCTCTAAAACCCCTTGCACGACTCAAGTCATCTTTAGTCACTCAAAACTGGTGAAGCCTTATGAGAATAGCAAACGGAGGAATAGTGGCCTAGTTAAAATTAGCTCAGTTCAAGAAAGAAGGAATGCAGCTTTAAAATGTACTGTCATAGTGAAATATTAGGAAAGGCATACTTCAGATAATTCTCAGACTCCAAAAAAATGTACTAAAGACAATTTATTTCCAAAATCATAATTATAGTAGCAGAGATGTTTTAATTTTTACTCATGATTATTAGCAAAAGTTACAAAATCAATTGAACGTAACTTTCGTATTTTCCTCATAATTTCTTTCATCACAAATTCTATAATACAACTAAAGAATACTAATTAAAGTTAAGAAATATGCTACAAATTATTTTGATCAATATTAGAATTTTATATATTTTAAGTTTTCTAATGTGTGCTAATACTTACTCATGCATGAATTGAAATATATTCCTAATCTTAAAATTAAATTTATTTTTTTCCGTAAACTATTTTTAGCCTTGGTCTGCTATAACAATTTCCAGTGTTTTTTTTTTCTTCCTTTCTCTTAAAATAAATAGACTTCAAAACAGGAGAGTTGATACTTCTTATTATTAAAATGGAATGGGCTTTTATTATCAAATAATACACCTATCCTGTTAAACCTAATGTTTGTAATATAACCTAAAGCCTTTCTAATTGACTCTATGAAATGTAAGGCAATGACATTGTTTCTTTTTAATGCTTTAAGGAGTGAACACTGAGCTTACAACATGCAGTGCTTCTTAGTTAACATGACAAAGTATAGGCACTGTATCTACTGGTAAAAATTTTCACAACCATTATTTTACGTAGCTTTCTACATTGTTCAATATTATGTGTTCAATATTTTTTTCAGTGTCTGTAGGAAAATGTGAAATGTATCATGCAAGGTTCCAACATAATACATGATATATCTAATTTAACCTAAGTAAAGGATTGGTGAATTTACCATTATCCATTATCCAGCTCTCTGGTGCTACCAAGACAGATCAGACCAGCCAGAAGCAAGATACACACTCAGTGTTCACTGAGGCTATGGAAACAAACCCACGTTTGCCAAAGCTGAGAATGTGATGTGAGGGAGATTCCCAGAAAGGAAGGAGGAAAAAGAAAAAGGAAGGAAATTAAAGGAAAGAAGAGCTCAAAGGGTACAGAAGAATGCAAAGGTAGTCAAGGATCAGAAGCAGCAATGGCACAAAATTAAGACATCTCTAAGGGAAGAGAACAAAAGCATCACTTGGAAAAGAGGGAGAATATTATTTCTCCAACTGGGTTCTGTGGAAATTAGTGTCCAAAAATGTGAAAGGTGTGCCATGGGGGGAAAAAGTTTCCTTAATTAAATATACTTGAGAAATGTATATACTCCCATCTTGGAGATTTACAATTAATAATTGAATATTAAACTTTCCCAGAGGTCCTATCATTTAAAAAAATCTTTTAGATCTTGTTACTAAGTGTATATATGTTTAATATTAATAAATATTAATTAATAAATATTAATATCTAATATTAATAAGACTTATAGGACTATGAATTATTTTTCAGACCACATGATAACATTCTTTATTGTGAGTTGATGAAGCAATGAACTCTAGAGTTCTGTGGTTATTGGGTATTTGGAAACTTGGATCTGGATAATACCTATATCTTGATGGTACCTGAAGACGTTGCTTTGTCATATCCACAGTATTCTTGGTGGTGACCAGAACTGCAAAGCCTTTAAAAGTGGGGCTACAAATTGAGAATCCCTGAGTTCAACTATTAGGTCTTGCACATGCTTCAGTAAGGTACCTGCCTTATTTAAGGCTCAGTTTCAACAAGAAAAGAAATAACAATGAAAACTAGAGCTTATTCCATAGGTTGTTGTGGGAGGTGGGGGGTAGGGGGAATCAGATGAGATATTCTTTGTAAAACACATAACTTAATGCTCAGTATATGGAAAACAACCTTAATATGAATGATCTGGTGCTAAAATCTTTGTGAGTTTTCCAAGCAGAGTTTTCATCTGGCCACTCAAATGCTTTTTGAAGATTACAGATTAAATAAATGCTGAATCTCTGAGCAAGGCAACTTGTTGCCTGAGCCTATGGTCAAATATAAATAAATATGATCTTACCAGTCCTACGGTGAAGTTGAGAGAATTCCATAAGACTACATGCATAAAGGGCCCAATGGCTCTTTAACTGTTGGCAGAAATGAAATGAACTAACAGGCAATATAAGTGAGAGGAATTGGATTTCTTCACTCCTTATGTTGCTCTGTCCATAAACTTTCAATATCTGCTTTGAGGAGATGTGTACAGACTCTGGGATTTATGTGTGTGGGCTTAGAGGGAAAGAATCCTTCTTACCACTGGCTGTTGGCATTGTAAAGGAGGGATGGGACCAAACGGGAGAGGTGGTGAACCCTCAGAATGGAGATCAGAAGGCCAAGCCTGCACTGCATTTTCCTTAGGGTTGAAGAAGAATACCCATCTTCATCCTTTTTAAAATTGGGAGGTAAGGGAATAAAATTTAAAAAGCTTTTTATTTAGAAGTTTATTTAGAAATAATCATGGACACACTGGAAATTGCAGGGATAAAAAGAGAAGTCCTATGTAACTTCACCAATTTCCCCCATCTACACATTCGTTAGAGTTCTATGTCATTTTGTCACATTCACCACCACAACCAAGATACACAACTGAAGATTTTATTTTACCTGTTTTCCCCTTTTCAAGAGACAAAATAAAAATAGTTCATATTACTCTGAGCACTAATTATTTTTAGTAATTAATTTTCAACATTCACAGCTGAAGATAGGCATGAGTATAAAGAAGTTACTGAAGGGTTTTGATATCACAAATCAGGATTTTCATAGAACTCAATATTGCTACTGTGGTTGCATGTGCTTCCCCTTTTCTCTGTAAATCTGGTCATCATATGTAAATACTTTGTAAAGTAACTTCACATTTTAATTCGGTTCCTCTCTTCTGTCATCATTTATGATTGCATTGGTGGAAATGTATGTGTTTTACAAAAAGCAAAATGTGCTGAAGAGAAAACCAAATGGTGAAACAGATCCCATTTTAAAAAGCCATAAACAAACTTACAGCAGTAAGTGGTGACATGAATAAATTGCTTTTGCAAGAAAATTCAGACTTAATATCATTACTAAGCCACAGCTGAAAGGCATAACTATATTTCAACTGGTAGTAATGACTGGCACCAGTGGGTTAGAAATGATCTCATGATGGTATCATAATGACTTTTTTTATTTTTAAAAAAACAAAGGAAACTTGAAATTTCATCATGGTGGTTAAAGATGTAAAAATTCAATGATAAAAAAAATTCAATGATAACATAACTGGTTTTATACTATATTCTTGTGATGTTCTCCTCTGGTCTTTAACACAAATATGTCAAGATTTAAGAGACTGGTTCTCATAGTTTTGGTATAGCTATGGCTCCTAGTTTGTTATAGAGCATACTCATGATATACATAGTTTAATAAATTGATCTGCCAAATAAATAAATAGCCAATAATTTTATCAATAAAATGAGCTGTTTACAATAAGCACAGAACAAAGTTTTGTTGAAATAGAGAAGCTGGGTGGGCACCTGTACTCACTAACCATACCAACATAGAGGCTGGCTCTGGCACCCCAACTGGCATTAATTAGCATTTCCCTGAATGTATTTCATAAAATACAATGGTTTTCTAAGATGCTTTATGAAAAGAACTGTATTTCAACAGCACAACCAAAACATGATTGTTCTTAATGCAGATCTACCTACCTGTTCACCAAGGTCCTCATATTTCTTCTTATGTCTCAGCCCTTCCTTTGGAGATCATTTTTCCATGTCTCAAAGTTCTTAGAAATTGCTTTAGAAGGGAGATTTTTTAGTTTGTGAGAAAAGTGCTAATTTCACATAGGAAGATATTTCACAGGCTGCATGGTTAGGGAGATAGTTATCTGCTTTTAGTATTTTGAAGATATTATCCCATCCTCTGTCTCAATCAAATTGTCATTTCTTTTAAGTTAGCTGGGTTTTTTACTCTCTAGTTCCTTTTAAGAACTTCTTTTGTCTTTGGCAATCTGCAGTTTCATTTTGTATTTGGGTGTCTTTTTCTTTTCCCTTTATCTGAATTTCACTGAGATTGTAAATCTAAGGGCTGTGTTTTCATCATTCTGCAAAATTTTCAGCCAGTGTCATTCTGAATATTGCCTTGTCCTAATTCTGTTATCTGCTTCAGAAAATCTGATTAGATTTTTGTTAGACCTCCTTACTCTGCCCTCTATCCTCCCTGCTTCTCTCTTCACTATTTTCAATCAACTATTAGAGTTCAGTCTATTTAGTTCAGCAAGTTTCTAATTTAATTTCTAAAACCTCTTGGGTGTATTTTTAAAATTTTGCCTAATCATTTTTCATAGTCTTATACTTCATAGTTCTACTTGAATCTTGTGTTTCTTTAAACATATTAAGCACATCTATTTTATATCTCATATGTAATAATTTCTAGTCCTGTAGTCTCCGTGTGTCTAACATATTGGGGTTTTCTTTCATTCTACTGATTTTTGCTCACAGTGGTTTATTTCTCACTTAATATGATATGTTTCATCCAGCACTATGTTCTTTGGGGTTTGGGCTATGGGAGTTTTTTAAGGCTCAAGTCAAAGTGTTTTACTTTAAATATGAGTTATTTTTGCTTCTGACAATCATCTAGGGAGATTACCTAGCCAGGACCAGTTCAAATGAAATTCTTAACTCTGGGTTTTTCAGGTCACTGAGTTCTTTGAAATCCATCTCCAACCCAATGTAAAGACTTGCTTGTGGTTTTGAATTCTCAGGAAAGAATTTTCCCAAAGTCCTCTACCTAGAACCATGTCTAAGACATCTCTTTCCTGGTACCTTCTGCTGGGTGTTTTTATATCAATTAATGAATACATTATTAATTAATAGACTATAATATAAAATAGTATAGTATAGTAGTAGTAGTAGTAGTAGTAGTAGTAGTAGTAGTAGTAGTAATCTTTACCCTTTTATTGAAAGAGTCACTTTCAGAGGTTCTGGATTCATGCAGCATTTTCTCATCCAAAACTTCTTCCTTAGCCTTCAATCCCCTAAACAGAAGTAGCCCATGAAGTCCCAAGGTCTAGGCTACCAACAAATATTGGATGCTCTCAGAGCTGCTGCCAATGACAGTACTATATTTACTCTCTGGGCTATATTTTCTCATGGTTAGGAGTTCATTTTCTTGCCAGCTTATATATTCATATAAAGATTAAATGTTGTATCCAGCATTTCTAATTATTCTTACTAGGAATGTTTTTATGATAGGCTCGTTTGCCATATCAACTAAAACAGAATTCAGAATATCATTTAAAGGTGTTCAGAAAACTGTTAGAAGAACTAAGGATAATAATATACCCAAACAAATTAAATGTTGGAGTGAAGGGAAGTAGAAGGAAGTGAAAGTTTATTTAATTTGCTTATTATTTATAGTGTTCATAGTATTATTCCATACTATTATTTATAGAAGAAAGTCATGATATTGTCTTAAAAATAGAATTAAACATATTATATGCAATTATATTTATAAAGGTAAACACTGAAAACTTTTTAAAGATTTTATTTATTTATTCATGAGAGACACACAGAGGCAGAGACATAGGCAGAGGGAGAAGAAGGCTCCCTGTGGGGATCCTAGGACCCCGGGATCAGGACCTGAGCCAAAGGCAGATGCTCAACCACTGAGCCACCCAGGTGCCCCTGAAAACTTTTTAAAAAGGTAATAAACCTTTCAAATTTCAAAGGATAATATATGTATAAAAATAAGGTAATGTAAACACAGACCATTGAGTAGAATGTGAAAGACAAAAGGAGAAACAGATTTAAGAAAAGGAAACCCAGACAACATAGTAAAATAGAAAAGACAAAGGGACAACTAAAAGTAAGAATTACAATACAATGACAAAATCAAAACAAACACAGAGTAAAGGCAAATGTTATAAACTCATCTATGAAAGGAGTTTCCGATTGAATCACAAATAAAAATTCAAATATATGCTAAACATAAGAGATGCTGCTAAAACAAAGCATCTCAGAATGGCTGAACATAAAAAGATAAATATATTGTATCATGTGTATGAAAACAGAAAATTATTCAGAGGCTAAGATATTGGACAAGGTTGAATTCACAGCAAAGAAACGTTAAATAAGACTAAGAAAGTCTTTGTGTAATGACAAATAATATAATTCACAGGAAGATACAATAGTCATGGATACTTATCCACCAAATAACATAGCATAAAGATTCCTAAAGCAAAGCTGTAACAAATATAAAGATAAATACCTATTCTGTATATCTACACAGTATACAGTAATAATAGATATTCATTTATCATCAGCTCATAAATACTCAAGTAGACCAAAGTGAATGAAAATGTAAAATAACAAAATTAATAGAATAAGTCTAATTGATATATTAAACTCCATGCAGAGAAAATGCCTTTTTTGCAAATACACATAGAATTTTTGAAAGAATTACCATTAATAGGACATAAAAATCCAAATACATTTCAAAATTTTTAGAGCCTTGTTTTATCCATGGTGAAATAAAACTGGCAATTAGTACCTATATTATAAAAATTAAATGAGAGTATTTTAATACTCTCAGATGAGAGAAGAAATCAAAACCAAAAATACTAAAACCACTACCCATTGAAATCTGTAGGATTTACAAATAAGGTTATCAGAGGAAAAACCAAACTTCAAAGAAAAATTGTGAAATAAGGATCTAAAATAATTAAATTAAGCATTCAAAATAAGAAATTGTGGTCATCAACAAAATAAGTCTAAGGAAATCAGAATTAAGGAACTGGTAAAGAAAATGAGGACTATCTGAATAACTACAACCACCAAAAATAAATAAATAAAACAAAGAAAACTGTCTTTTTTTTTTAAGTTAATAAGATAGGTAAACCATTGACATGAATTTTTAAATGGTGAGAGACAAAGAAAGTACAGGTATCTAGAATGAGCAACTAAGTCAGGAACCTAAGTGCAGTTATTGAAGGAATTAAGAATTAAAATATATCTTTGTTTAAACTTATCCATAAGATTTGAAAAATCTAAATAAAATAGATGATATTTCTAGGAAACTTAAATCACCAAAAATAACCTCAGAATGTATAGAAAATTTAAATAGACCATTTTAGAGTTATTATGAAAGTTGTCAAAAGTTGCAAGCATCAAGCAAAACTTTAAAGAACAAAAAACTCCAATGCTATTGAAAGGACTCTGGAGCAGAATTTGAAGAAAAACCCATTTTCTAATATTACCCATCATAATAATTATACCAAAATGCAACGGCATAGTAAAAGAAAGCTACCTATCAATCTTTCATGTAAATATTGATCAGAAAACTCAAAAGAATACATTAGCAATCAGAATCCAGCATTACTTTAAAAGAATACATCATGATTAAGAAAGGAAATTAGCAATATCCGGAAAATTATTTACATATATACCGTAATATAATATAGAATTTGAGCTACTATTAAATTAGAAAAGTAATGTGATCATCCTCAGAAAGGCTGTAAAGGTATTTAATTTTGATATCCATTGCTGATAAAACCATTGATAAAACAATAATAAATAGATAATTTTTAATATCTGTCTGATTTACAGCCAAAAGCCTGCACGTACTGAATGGTAAATCTGCTAGAAATATTTTCAAAAGAAGAAAAGCAACAATGTTTACTATTAAAATTATTATTTATTATTGTTGTAGAGGTCCTAGATTTACAAGTAGAAAGGAGAAACGAATACAAGTTTAAAGAGATGACATGGAATTATCATTATTTACATATGATTAAATTATACATCTGGAAAACAAGAGAACTTGCAAAAATCATTACCAATAATAAGTAAAATAGCATTAATACACACAAAAGAGTTATTTTCATATGGATGAGTGAAAGTTGAAATATAAAGGAGTAAAAGTAGTATTTCTTATAAGAACAAAATGATAAAATGTAATAGGAATAACCTTAAGAAATTGCCCACATTGGGACACCTGGGTGTCTGGGCAGTTAAGCATCTGCCTTTGGCTCAGGGCTTTATCCTGGAGTCCCAGGATTGAGTCCCACATCGAGGCCCCTGCAGGGACCTGCTTCTCCCTCTGCCTGTGTCTTTGCCTCTCTATCTCTGTGTCTCTCATGAATAAATAAATAAAATTTTTTTAAAAAGAAATGGTACACATAGATATAAAATACTTTACAAGAACATAGAGGGGCAAAATAAGAATTGAACAAAAATATACTTTTTTTAAAGAATGTATTTATTTATTCATGAGGGACACAGAGAAAGGCAGAGACAAAGGCAGACACTCAACCGCTGAGCCACCCAGGTGTTCCAAAAATATACTTTTTTCATATGAATATTCAATATTTTGAAGATGGCAGTTCTCCTTTTATTAAACTTTACATTAACATTATCCCAGTGAAACTAATACAGAAATAACTTTAAGAGTAGACAATAATTTAGAAACAGAAGATTTTTTTGAGGTGAAATTAGTTCTGCAAGGTATTAAAACATTAATTAAAATACATTTTTTAGGGGGCATCTGGGTGGCTCACTTGGTTAAACATCTGCCTTCGGCTCAGATCATGATCCCAGGATCCTGGGATGGAGCCCAGCATCACACTCCCTGTTCTGCAGGGAGCCTGCTTCTCCCTCTCCTCTGCTGCTCCCCTACCTCGTGTTTTTTCTCTCTCTCTCTTTTTTTTTTCTCTCCCACTCTCTGTCTCTCATAAATAAAAGTCTTTAAAATACATTCTTACTGGTACATAAAAACAGAACCTCAATGGAAGAAATGAAAAGTTGAGATATGTACCAAAATCCTCATGGTAATGTGGCTTCTTATGAAAGAAGCACTTCAAATTCATATCCCCCCAAATGATTTATTCAATAACCGACGATGAGTAATTGCCTAGCCTTCTGGAAAATAATTAATTCCTACTCCAGTCCTAGTGCCAAAATGAAATCCAATGGGATTGGAAATTTAAACTTTATAAAAGAAAACTCTGAAGGTACTGAAATTATATGAGAATTTAAAAATTATTCTTGGAGTGAGAAAAGGCTTTTTAAAGATGACACAAAACCTTGAAGTCATATAAAGGCTGGTAAATGTGTCTGTATAAAAATGAAATATTCCTGAATTAGAATGAAAATAAATAAAATCAATGACAAGCTGGAAAGAATATTTGTTTGTTGTTTTTTCAAATGTTTATTTAAATTCCGGTTAGTTAACATAAGGTGTAATACTAGTTTCAGGAGTAGAATTTAGCGGTTCATCACTTAGATACAACACCTAGTACTTATCACAAGTGCCTAGTGCCTTCCTTAATACCCATCACCCATCTAGCCCATCCCCCACCACACTCCTCCCCTCCAGCAGCCCACAGTTTGTAATAAAATAAAATCAGTGATAAGCTGAGAGGATATTTGTAAGATACTATATAATAAAGGACTCTCTTTCTTAATATATTGAGTGTTTCTTTAGGATCAATCAAAAATATTTTAAAACTTGCAGGAAAATGAGAGGACATGAATAGGCAGTTTATAGAAAGTAAAATTCAAACAGCTTTTATTTTATTTAAAAAATTTTTAAATTTAAATTCAATTTAGTTAACATATAGTGTATTATGAGTTTCAGAAGTAGAATTTCGTGATTCATCAGTTGTTGACCTAGTTTTTTTTGTCTTTGTGTTGAACTAGTTTTTGTTTGTTCAGTCTTTCTTTGTAAAAGTATACATCAAAATTTAAAGTAATTATCAGTGATCTTTTTGTTTATATTTTATGTTTAAATCAATAAACATAACTCTGTTTATAATTTAAGTATTACATTGACTATAAAATTTGGAAGATACAAGGATGAGTAAGACTGAATAACAAAATCACCAAATAAATTTTGCTGCTTATCCTATCAGTATTTTCTGTATAGTATAGCATATATATATATATACATATATATATATATGTATATATATATATATACTTGTATTATGATGGGTTAATTAGCGAGTACTTAAGAAACTTCCAATTGTAGTGACATTAAGAAGAATATAAGGTTTTTCTCTCTCATGTTAAAATCCAAGTTCAGGGCTAGATAGCATCTCTGTTCTGTAAAGTCCTCAGGGAATTAGCCCCTTTCACCTTATAGTCTATCTGTGCATGGCTCCATTTCCAAGGTCATTTAATGATCTGAGATGGAAGCTCCAGCCATCACATTTCAATTCTAGCCAGCAGGACAGGGGAAGGGATAAAGAAAAGAACATAACTCTTCCTTTTAGTGAGAATTTCTTTTTATTATTATTATTTTTTTTTATTAGTGAGAATTTCTGAAACTAAACATACCACTTCCATTTTACTGGATATTGCCTAGACCACAGTCACATGACTATATATCTCTTTGCAAGGAGGGCTGGGCAATATAATATTTTTCTAGATGGCCATGGCCAACTAAAAATCCCATGTCAGGTTTCCTACTTACTAAATCCCATTGTTTCTTTTAAATGGTACATATCTTACCTATCATTCCTAAGATGGGAGAGAAATTTTTGAGAACTTGTATTTATTCACTCTGATGTATAAAATCAAGAAATGAAGATCAACTTTAAGACTATAAAGCTGAAACAGGTATAATGGGAATTTTTAAGAGCAACATAAATCATGAAAATTGACTCAAGTTGAAATAGAATATAATAACTTCTAAAAAATACAACTTTCATTGCCTATTTATCTCCAACCTTCTTATATCCAAGAAACGACATTCATCTCAAACAGGGAATTTTACTAAAGTCTCATATCTTAAATCTCTATTTTATAAAACCTGTCTTAGAGTGTAGGAAAAGAGGAAAGTTAATCTGATCTGCTATATTTCAGGAAATGGAAGTTATTCAATTATGTCTTTATTTAATATTTCTGTTTTAATTGTTCTTACTCTTCATCGAGCATATCAGTTATACATATGAACAATTTCTATTCTCTGCTTCCTAGCAATGACTTTCTTTCATTTTCATTGTTTTTCTTTTCCCCATTGTGCTTTATTAGAGCTGTGTATGCTAGTCCTGTTTCTTCTGTCACAATTCTTGACAATTTTAATATCCAAATAGAAGATCCTCTTAGTACCCTGAACTCTCAGTTCCTTACTCTCCTCTCCTCTTTACTGCAGCCACTTTGTTAGTTATATCTTAGTCCCTGTCATTACCAATAACTGAAATTACTTCAGAATCTCAATTTCAACATTTCCCCTCTGGCCATTGCCTATCTTTTTAATTCAATTCTTCTAGGATTTTAACATTAGTAATTCTTCTTTCCTCTGGGATCTATAAGCTATTGACTTTATAGCCTTTTCAGTCTCTCATACCCTTCCTCCAATCTCACCTTCCTTACTCCTTCCCTTAGTCAGCTTATATTCCATGGACCAACATTAAAATCACCCTCTTTGCATACATCATCAACTCCCTTGTTCTGACTTTCAAAAATATCAGTCTTGGCCAATTCCAATTTTTCTGTATTCTCCATGTACCAATGTACAGCTGAGTTTGACTGGAGAAAAAGACATTTATATTGACCCCTTTCCCTTTAAATTTATGGCCATTAACATTAAGAGGATTTTTTTGTGTGCTGCTCATAATCATACTACATTTCCCATAACTGTTTATGCTCCCATTCTCCTACATTACTTTTTTACATTTAAAATTACATTAATTTATTTAAAGTAAGGCAATGGAGCATATATCTTAGTAAGAAGGTTACTAAGGTTTAAATGTAACTAAGGTTACATTTAAATCCCTCTTGCCTCTTTTAATCAATTCTTTGTTTAGCAACCAGAGTGCCAAAAATTCCTTTATTTAATCTATAAATGCAAATCAGAACATTTCACTCATCTGCTATAATCCTCCAATGGCTTTCCTTCATACTTGGGATAAACTTGGAACTCCTTAACTCAGCTTGCAAAGCTATCTGTAATCTGGCCCCTAACTATATATTGCAACTCATATTGTACTACGTTTCCTCTTGTTCACTATATTCCAGTCATAATGGCCTTACAATACTACCCATCCTATGGCTTTGTTCCAGTTTTCCTGTCAACTTATAAGACTCCTTGATATTCATGTATCTGTCTCTTTCCATTCATATTTTGGCTTGAAGTTATGTTCAAAGAGAAGTTTCTATAACCATCTAATCCCAAAGTGGCAGTATCTATCATATTACTCTTTCAATTCTTCGTTTAACACTTACCATTCAGCGTATGATATTTTTCTTATTTATTGCTTGTTTGCTAATTTTTAAAATCTCTCCCACTAAATTTTTACCTCCATTTTAGCAGGAACTTCCCCTGTTATATATCCCTAGCAATAGAACAGTACTTTATATTAGACAATCAATAAATATGAATGACTAAATAATAAATGAATGAGTGGAAAGTCTTCTAACTTACTTTTAACAAATTCCAGCGAAGGTAAGTCAACCTTCTTACTAAGATATATGCCCCATTGCCTTACTTTAATAAATTAATGTAACTTTAAATTTGTTTTGTAGGTATTTTAAATTCATTACAACAAGGGAAAGATGGGTTTCCAGTTAACTCTCCCTAAACTTTAATTTTACTAAACGAATTACATGTGGCTAATCATAATTAATGGAATGACTTGGATCTCTTTCATGCTGTGGATGTAAAAGAAAACATTGGTAAATGGTTTCTTTTCACTACTTTTTTGTTTGTTTGTTTGTTTGTTTTGATTTTTTTGTTTTTGTTTTTTTTCCACTACTTTTTTTTAGTGAATAATGATAATACAAATGTACCAGTCATAGTTACAAAGATAGAGTCCTTACTTTTCCATCTCAGGTGCTGAGGACATGTAAATGTAACTTGAGAAATTCAGACCACCAGAGCTTTCTCCTTTTACCCAAGGAAAGTGAGTCGCTATGTACTTGTCACCTCTCCATCTATAGCACATCTTTAATGTTTCACATTTTATATTTCCTTCAGCTGAGTATGGAAATGTTTAGTTACTTAAATGGTTCCAAAGCTACTGTTAAGTAAAAATACTTAAATGTGGAACAGATGTTCAAGTATTGGGGTAATAAAGATATTATTTAGGGCAGCTGAAAAGCAGATAAAAGGATACGAGAGATCAACTCATGATGGATGAGCACCTGCAGCCAAAGCAACTGCAGCAAGAAGCAGCAGGCTGTTTGCATCCAGAGGTGTGGGAGCCTCTGCCATTTTGTGAGGAGACCAAGGCCATCATCATAGAAAAAAGACCAATGAGGCTCATCTGTTTCTGGTTCCCTCATGACACTTACTGATGGAAAAGTGTTACAGCAGGAGGAATCTCCAGAACAGTGGTTTCTCATATTGTTCCTCAGAAGCTGCATCAAGGATCCTATGGGGAGATGAGTAAATAGGACTTCAGACCCTCCAACCCCATCTCCATTGCTTCAACCCCAGCAGTTCTGCAGAAGAGTTCATTTGCATAATAAATATTTTGTTGTATGGAATTTTACAAATTTATTCTAATTTATCTTGAAGAATTAATATAGAAATATAGCTATGAAAGTTCTGTTTTTTAAAGTAATGAGGATAAGAGGATTTACATTGTTTAGTTACATTAAACCTATAATAAATAAAATGGCATATACTGGCTGAGGAATAGACAGCTAGATCAACTAAATAAGTACACAAACACATTAAGAACATATAGAAATTATTTTATGGTGTAAGGTATTACTTCAAATCATATGGAAAATTATAGATTATTCAGTGTATGATATAGGAGCCCTATCATACAACTGCCAGATGGGTTGGTAAATAATTTAACTAAGAAAAATAAAATCCTGTAAGTATTGAATAAAACATAGCTGAATATTTTTTTAAAACTTGAAATAGAAAAAAGTGGAAAGCTGGGGCACCTGAGTGGTTCAATGGTTGAGCGTCTGCCTTGGCTCAGAGCGTGATCCCGGGGTCCTGGGATGGAGTCCTGCAGGGGCTTCCCACAGGGAGCCTGCTTCACCTTCTGCAGGTCTCTGCCTCTCTCTGTGTATCCCTCATGAATAAATAAATAAATTCTCTAAAGAAAAAAAGTGGAAAGCCATTCAGTACACTGAAACCAGAAATCATAAAGGAAATCATAAAGGAAACTCTTAATTTTAACTATGTAAATAATAAAGATGCCCTTATGGCAGAACATTAAAAGTAAGATTAAAGGCAAAAAACAAGGAACATATTTTGGAACATACAGGCAGATATAAGGTTGATATTCTTGACGTATTACAATACGTCAGTATTGTACTACAATACTGTACTACAATAAGACAGCCAAATAGAAAAATATACTATGAGGCATGAATTGTATGTTACTAGAGAATTTAAATAACCAATAAGTATATGAAAAAATTAAACCTCATTAGCAAAGACATTAATTTTAAAAGCTCTGATTGATAATCTATAATTTTGTCAAACGTATATAATAAAAAGTACTCTAATATACCCTAGCTGATTTTATAGTATGGATATAATCTCTGTTGGGGTGCAATTAAGTTCATTTCTATAAAAAGTTAAAGTGTGCTACATTTTAGCTCAGAAATTTTATTTCTAGAAATTTATTCTAAGGAAATAATCAGATAAATTTGCAAAAAAATTAAATAATATAATAATATTATGTAGAATATATATTACTGTAAGTATATTAATAATTAAATAATATACATCATATATTATATATACTTATGTATATATAATATATGTTAATATAATATAATTATATAATATATAATATATGTTCATTGCAGAACTACCTATAATAATAAGGAATTTGAAATAACCTGTGTCCACATATGAAATATTACCCTGTATATTAGTCAGGATAAGCTAGGCTATGTTGCTATACCAAGCAAATTCTGAAATCATGGAAGCTTTACATTTAATTTTTTTTCCCTTGCTCACAGAGTGCATTGTGAGTCTGGTGATCATCTCAGGGCAGCTCCTTTTCCAGGCTATCTCTGTCCTATAGTGCCATCATTTATATTAATGACACTCAGGCAGGGCTAAAGGGCAATGCAAAGGCTCTTCTTTGCCTCAGCCTGTAAGAGCTGATTGGCCAGAACTAGTCACGTGGCTCTGTCTAACTTCAAGGCAACTGGGATATGTATTTTTCTGTGTGCCTGGAAGAGAATATGAGTGAGCTCTAGTGATCTCTACCGTATTTGGCATTAAAAATGCTATAGATATTTATTTACTAACACAAAATTTCCACAATACATTATGTAGGGAGGAAACATATATTTTGGATAATCCGTTTGTGTAGGGGATGGGAGGTAAGTACCAACACAGACTGGAAAAATATGGCAATATGTATCTCCACATACAAATTGAAACAATGTGGAAGGAGTTACATACTAAAAAGTTAATAGTAATTGTTTTTAAGTGATGGGATTATGGATACCTAAATGTATTTAACTCAGATTTAGATGATAGCACGGGTCTCAATCAAGCATAGTAAATAAAACTGTGGACCACTTTAGTTTACACTGTGCATTAACACACTATGGCTTTTTTAATTAAGCCTCTCAATAACTATGACATTTATTTATTTATATCTCTATTTAACACTATACCTCAAAACTTTAGTGACTTACCCAGTGTTAATAAGTAGGGTTGCAAGGATGTACCAGCTTTAAATACCATGCCTCTTATTTATTTATTAATATATGTAGTAATTTCTTTTGAGTCCTGATTAAATCTGTTATTCCAGCAGTCTAGGGCTTCCTGGATTACCATATGGATTCTGCTCTGGGTCTGATGTTAGCCAAGAGATGTATTTTTTTAATAAAACAAACAAATGTGGGCATCTCTTTATGTTTCTGCCCAATTTCCTCATCCCATGCCTTGTGAAATCTTCCTCCTCGATCTTTCTCTTTTTATAGACAGTTTTTCAAGAAACAACTAGGGCAAGCTCTTCACTTTCTTTTCTTTTTTAGGATTTTAATGCAAATATAATTAATATAGAATGTTATGTTAGTTTCAGGTATACAATATAATGATTCAATAATTCTATACGTTACTCAGTGCTCATCATGGTATGTATGCATACTCTTCATCACCATCCCCCTGCCTCATCTCCCTTCTGGTAACCATCAGTTTGTTCTCTATAGTTAAGAGTCTTTTTTGTTTGTCTCTTTTTTTCTTTGTTCATTTTGTTTCCCAAATTCCACCTATGAATGAAGTCATTTGGTATTTGTCTTTCTCTGACTGACTTATTTCACTTAGCATTATACCCTCTAGATCCATCCATGTTGTTGCAAATGGAAAGATCTCATTCTCTTTTAATGTGCAAATAAATATATACATATTTACCATATCATCTGTATCTATTCATGTATCAATGGACATTTAGGCTGCTTTCATATCTTGGCTATTGTAAATAATGTTGCAATGAACATAGAGGCACATATATCTTTTTTAAAAAGATTTATTTATTTATTTGATAGAATGAGCAAGGGGAGGGCAGAAGGAGAGGGAGAGAGAGCTGGCTCCCCAACTAAGGGCAGAGCCCCACAGGCGGCTTGATCCCAGGACCCTGAGATCCTGACCTGAGCCGAAATCAAGGGTTAGCCACTCAATTAACTGAGTCACTCAGGTGCCCTGAGACACATATATCTTTTCAAATTCATGTTTTAGTGTTGTTTGGGTAAATACCCAGTAGTGGAATTACGGGATCATCTGGTAATTCTATTTTTAATTTTTTGAGGAACTCTGTACTGTTTTCCATAATGGCTACACCAGTCTGCATTCCCATCCCTGTGCACAGGGTTCCTTTTTCTCTGTATCCCCCAACATTTGTTGTTTCTTGTAGTTTTGATTTTGGCCATTTTCTCATAGTGACTTTGATTTGCATTTTCCTGATGATGACTGATGTAGGGCATCTTTTCATATATCTGTTGGCCACCTGTATGTCTTCTTTGAAGAAATGTCTGTTCATGTCTTCTGCTTTTTAAACTGGATTATTTAGTTTTTTGATGTTGAGTTGTGTAAGTTCTTTATATATTTTGGATACTAACCCGTTATCAGATATGTCATTTGCAAATATCTTCTCCCATTTAATAGGTTGTCTTTTCATTTTGTTGATAATTTCTTTTGCTGCACAAAACCTTTTTATTTTGATGTAGTACCAGTAGTTTATTTTTGCTTTTGTTTCCCTTGCCTCAGGAGACATACCTAGAAAAATGATGCTATAGCTAATGTCGGAGAAATTACTGCCTGTGTGCTCTCTTCTAGGATTTTTATGATTTCAGATCTCAAATTTAGGTCTTTAATTTATTTTGAATTTATTTTTGTGTATGGGTAAGAAAGCATTCCAATCACATTCTTTTGAATAGAGCTGTCCAGTTTTCCCAACATCATTTGTTGAAGACACTGTCTTTCCTCATTGCATATTCTTACCTTCTTTGTCAAAGATTAACTGACCATGTAATTGTGAATTTATTTCTGGGCTTTCTATTTTGTTCCATTGATCTATGCGTCTATTTTTGTCCCAGTATTATACTGTTTTGATTACTACTGCTTTATGGTATATCTTGAAATCCAAGATTGTGATACTGCCAGTTTTGTTCTTCTTTTTCAAGATTGCTTTGACTCTTCAGGGTCTTCTGTGGTTCCATACAAACTTTAAAATTATTTGTTCTTGTTTTGTGAAAAATGGTGTTGGTATTTTGATAGGGATTGCATTAAATCTGTAGATTGCTTTGGATAGTATGGACATTTTAACAGTATTTGTTCTCCCAATCCATGAGCATGGATATCTTTCCATTTGTTTGTGTTGTCTGTAATTTCTTTCATCAATGTTTTATTGTTTTTAGAGTACAGATCTTTCACCTCCTTGGTTAAGTTTATTCCTATGTATTTTATTATTTTTGGTGCAATTGTAAGTGGGACTATTTTCTTAATTTCCTTTTCTACTACTTCATTATTAGTGTATAGAAATGCAAATACATTGATTTTTGTATTCTCCAACCTTACTGAATTCATTATCAGATCTAGTAGTATTTTAATGGAGTCTTTAGGGTTTTCTATATATTGTATCATGGTATCTTCACTTTCTTTTTTAACCTTACTGCTGATCCTCTGCTCTACGCTGGCACCCATTCAATTCATCTTACTTCCTATTCATGTCTGAGTGTACCACTTTTGTCATTGAAGGACCCTTCCCAGATTCAACTCATTCTAGGCTGACCCTTCCATAGTTTTGGATTCCCTTAGAATTCATCTATAAATAATCCTGCTTTATCACCTGTATGCTTGTATTTCCATGTGTGCAACATCCATTGGTTTGCCAACTAAGCTTCTGGAAAACAAAGACTGTATTCTCTACTCTGTTTCTTTGATATTCATAGCATGGCATTTGTGGAGCTGGATCACCTGAATCTCCTTCAAGAGAAACTTGTGGCAAAATGTTAAATGACAATTCCAGCTGCCACTTTTCTGGATATATTGTTGCATTCATGATGAGGCCTTGCCTCTATTGGGCTGCTCCCAGATAATAAACTGAAAGGGTGTTAGTGCTGGTCCATCCCTTTGAGATTCAGGATTCCTCTAATGAGCAATTCTGACTCAATTTATTAGTTTCCTGTTGATGCCATTACAAACTGCAAACTGGGTGGCTTAAAACACAAATACATTCTCTCACAGTTTTGGGACCAGAAATCTGAAGTCAAGGTGTTGGCAATGATGGTTCCTTCCCAAGTTTCTGCAGGAAAATAATTTCAATCTTCTCTCCTAGTTCTGGTTGGTGCTGGCAATTCTTGGTGTTCTCTGACTTGTAGCTATATAACCCCAATAGCTGCTTTGTTTTTACGTGACCTTTTCTTCTGTGAATCTGTGTCTCCTCCTCTCATAAGGATACTTGAAATTTGATCTAGGGACCACATGGGTAGTCCAGGATTATCTGGTCTTGATATCCTTAATTATATTGTAACCATCGCTTTTCCAAATAATGCCACATTTACAGGCCCTGGGTAGACATATCTTCTGGAGTGGGGAGGGCGCATCATTCAATCCACTATATTCAGGGACCCCCAGTTGACCTAGCTAAAACTTCCTCAGAATTACAATATGGACAGAGACTTTTATGCTTAATCCTTCTTCCTTCTCTCTTTTTATATGTGTCAGACCTATATTGTTCTGAAGTCTCTCTTTCTACTTCTACTCTCTTTCTTTTTATTCTGCATAAGCATTTCTCCCAATAGATTTCTTGCATGTCTGTCCCATCTTGGCAAGTACTTCTTCTTCTTCTTCTTCTTCTTCTTCTTATTATTATTATTATTATTATTATTATTATTCAGTTTATTTAAACTAAAACAAAACAAAGTGGAGCTCTGAATGTTAAAATAAGTAATGCAATGAAGCATAGGTAAATGGCAGGAATAGCCATGACTCTCTTAAGAGGAGTGATTTTTGAAGGATCTGAACTGCCTGCTACACATACTATTCGATAAATGCTTAATAACTATTTCTGAATGAACACTGATATGGAGTTTCTTCTTTCCATTGCACTTCAGTGCAGTGGTAAATTGGATTTTACATATAATGTTAATTTTTCTCCTTCATAATTCTTTCTTTTTGATAATGTAGACCAGTCATTCTCAAGTTTTCTTTTCTACCCAGGACACTTTACCTTTCCATATATCACAATCCCTAGATAGCTGGACAAAAATTTATAACATAAACTATGGACAATCCTGCCATGCCAGCTCAAAATCCATTCATTTTCTTTCTCTCTCTCTCAAGAGAGCACAACATAATAAAAATGGCCTGGATTATCTGAAGCTACTCTAATTTATTTTAAAAAGTAAATAATTTGTAAACTTTGGACCCTTTCCTGTTATTAGTTATAACTTTTCAACATACTTATAATTGATTCTGACATACCAGTGTGTGTTGCAACCTCAGAGTTAAGAATACTGCTCTAATCACAAGAAAACAGTCTATAAGTGCCCAACAGACGAGTGAGCAAGAATAAAATCATGCTTTGTGAATGAAATCATAAACCATTTTGCAATCAAAATAATAAATGTAGTTTAGAAAATATTAATGCACTTCAATTGGTAATTGCATTTGTCATTATCACTGCTCTATGCTGTAGTACTTAGTTATTCTAAAGTCACTCAGGTATGTTAAACAATTAAGCATGAGTCTGGGGAATAGCTTTATTTAGCCTTTTTCAAATACAGAACTATGTATCACATTCAGTGTTTTCTATATCAAGTACATGAAATAGTGCTATTTTAAAACAGAGTTTGAGACTATATAAAAATACATGCAACTTTTAAAAAGAACACTTATTGCTTCAAATGATTTTTACTCCTCTTACCCAAACTTTCTGTATCTTGCTGGACTTATTTTAAGAAATGAAATATTTAAACCTTTTTTTCACTGATAAAAACCTATTTTTAAATTCAAGAAAGTTTAACTTTGAACAATTCTTTGGTCTGTGAATGGTGACCACTGGCCATCATGCCTCATGACAAAAAGGTGAGGTTCAGACCATCTATAGATTAAATTATTAATTATTAAGTACTATTATTTAGTTACACAGCTGAGTATTGTATATATGTAAAAACATTCCAACCAACGTAAAGCATTTTATGATGAAATAATCTGGTCCTGGATTTCTAATACCACAGTCCAATCCTATCCCATCCCGTCCATCTTTTTGTTTTTTGGAGGAAAGAATAATTAAATTTGGAAATAGCAGTCATACAAATTATACCTGGAAACGAATTTAATTTAAGAAAATTACACCTACAGCTTTAATGTGCAAAAACATTTCTAGCAGAGTTCTGCTTAGGTGTTAGGGCAGTGTACTTTAAAGATAACTTGAATATTGGCACTGTTAGGTCAGCTTCTGATGAAAAAACTAAGGTTTCTAAGATAGTACTTTTAAATGAGTCATTTTCTTTTGAGGAAAAGGCCTGTCGCTGGCCATATTTATCAAAAAGACAAAAATAAAGGATTCCTTTGTGAAATTAATGGGATTTAAGCCACCATCCCATGAGAGGACTTAAGAGATCCACCTCTAGGTAAGATTTTGCTGTTGCACATTCTTGGTTGGATCACAAAAGTGCACTAAAAATCTAAATGTCTCTCAAAGTCCCCAAGCCCTCCACCCTTTGACAGAGACTCTTAGCAGATATGACACTTCAGTAAACATTCAAGTAGGGTGAGTAACTTTTCCAGTTTGCCCTGGGACTTAGGGGTTTCCTGAGACATAGAAGTTTTAGCTCTAAAATCAGGACAGTCCTAGGCAAACCAGAATGAATTAGTCACCCTACCAAACCTCAGGTTCCTGAACTTCACTGGTTGTTTGTCCAGTAGTCCAGGTAGCATCATATTCTCAAGGAATGTTTTGGCTCAATTGGGATGCAAGGCTGACAATTTTGAAGAAGAAGGAGAAAAGTAAAAAGGCTGACAACTACCATTCTCCAAAAATCTGTGGGAGGGAAGTTGGAGATCCCACTCCTTCCCTAGACAGTCAAGCTTTCCTCTGAGGCTAGCAAAGCAGTATGACCTCTAAATTTCTAAACTACAATTTCTCCTTTACCTGTATGCCTCAGGTATGGTATGTGGAGAGTCTGAGGAAACCCCATGGGATTATGAAACTTGAAATGCCATGCCTTTGTTACTACACACATATTTTATCTACAGTAGGTCATTTGTTCATCTGTTTAATTCAACAAATATTTGTTGAATGTTGATATGTGGCGACACTATTCCACATACTGTAAATAATGTAATAAATGAGATAGAAGTACCTGTGCTCAAAGAGCTTATATTTTAGAGAGTGAGAGACAGAAGTGGTCAATAAAAAATATAAACAAAAGAACCAGATATTTCTATTGATCATAAGTGCTCTGTATTCAATAAAATACAGTCATGCTCATTAGCAACCACTAAGAAGTAGCAGTGAAATAATAAATTTCTAAAGTAGAGCTTCTCAACCTTAATGTGTATATGTGTTGCCTGAGGATCTTGTTGAAGTACAGATTCTGATTCTGTAGATTTGGAGTAGATCCTGTGTTTCTAACATCTTTCCAGGTGATGCTAGTATTCCCGGTCTGCAAACCGTACTCTGAGTAGCAAGGCTCTAAAGACATGATAGAGAATTATGCTTGCAATTATACTTGCAAGGGAATGGTGCTTGCTTTGGCAGCACATATATATACTTGGAAAGGAATGCTCCTTTCCAAGGAATGATAAGTACAAATGCCAAATA
This sequence comes from Canis lupus familiaris, assembly GCF_011100685.1. Lineage (NCBI taxonomy): Eukaryota > Metazoa > Chordata > Mammalia > Carnivora > Canidae > Canis > Canis lupus. The sequence continues at coordinate 21,622,986 of NC_049235.1, read as the reverse complement.
CGAGCTTTTTTAGAGTCCACCCGTGGAAGGTAGCTGAAAATGGACTATTATCAAAATGATGACATGCTAATTAAGCAGGTAACAATACAGGCTTACAATCTATATTGAAATTCAGAAACTATCAGCCCTAGTTAAGGCAGATAGGCTCAGAATGGGCATTGCTGTAGGTTCCCTGGAAAATCCTGGGTATCAGGTGGAATTTGAAATTGCAAATGAAAAATATGGGAACTTCTGAGGATGAGATGCTTTTTCAAAAAGCAGTGGAAGCCATAGCATTCTATCACATTCCATCTAGCTACAAACATTCAATGCAATTCTTATATTGTTCGCATACAGAGTTCATTTTAGTTCCTTAAAACCATAGCTCAGTGTGAGAAAGTGAGCCAAATACAACCCTCTTGTTCTGCCCACTGTACCTACCCACCTCAACTTTGACCTAATATATCACTTACAAATAAACAGGATTGTAGGTGGTTCAAGTGGACTGATCTCCAATCTCCACAGGACATGTCTCTCAAGGAACAACTTCCTATGTGACTTATTTTTTAACTGATCTGTGAGAAAGGGCAGTAGAGTAGTAATGAGTAAGCATGAATCCTATGTGTGTGGAAGATCTGGGCCCCTGTGGCTCATCTAGGTACCACTTTACAAGTCCCATCATCACATCAGCAGAACCACAACAAGCTCTGTGCAAGCCAAAGGGGAAAGTGTCATTGTGTAACTGAAGACAGCTGCTTCCATAATAGAACTAATTGCACACTGCATCAAGAACTAAATTAGTAGTGAAAACAGTTATAAAACCCGACAGACAGTGAAACATGACTCACTTAGGAACTGCTGCCAGTCAGGCACATTGTCATTGGCCACTGTTCAAAAACCCACACCTGCATTTTTTGAATAGTAAACATATAAGATGTAATTACTAGTAAAACATATGCCACTTTTCAGACAACGCTCTGTTTTTTTCCTTGAGACCATGAGTGGCATGGGACTAAACTGACCACAGTACTTATTCATCCCCAGGAGTCTTAGCAGATGAACTATACCAAACATTCTGAGACCCTGTTCATACATAAAAGACTGTCTTCAGCTTAAGCAGTTCTAAGGGATCTGTTTTGTTGGCAGGATTCTTGCATGTCTTCTGGACTGTCAATCAAGGAAAAATTAACATAGAGATATAAAAAAAATATCAATTCTAAAATGCATATGAATGTATGGCTCAATTTAAATATTCAAGCTTCAGTGAGTTGGGGTATCTTCCCTGGCTTCCCTCACAGCTACACAGTAATTGCTGTCTCAATAAAAGCCAGATGTTCAGAGAAGACATCATCTGTTCCTGCAGACCAAACTCACATTTCTGCCTCCTCTGCTGCAATGTGCTTTAGAGAATTTGCAGGTTCCCCACACAGTACATCTTTCTTCATGCCAGATACAACTGAGAGGTTGTTCCTTCACAATGGGTAGGTGGTTACTAGTGAAAGCAAATAAACTCATTGGCTTCTGACAAAGGAGGTGGAGGGTACTACCAGGAAAATGTGCTTTGGGCTAGGGCATGGCAGTTTATCCTTAATAACAGTTCACACCCTCATCTGATGTGTTTTAAGTATTCAAATTGTTTTGAAACACATATATCAGCAAAGAAGGTGAGTAGAATTTCCTTCTGAAACAAATCACAGAACATAATCTGTTAAATGTCCTTGTGAGGACCTTGCCTGTGGAACTGTGGAATGTTCCTGCTTTTGCTAATGGAGCCCTGGAGTTGCTGATGAGTTATAAAACTGTATAGTGACTAATCCTTCTTTCGCCTGCTCAATTAATTAGTCAAGCCTAAACAATAAATTCAGAAACACTTAAGAGAATTCTGCTCATTTTCGTCAGCACATAAGAGGTGGGTACTAAAAATGATCAGTGTTTTCTTCATGTGAAAGACAGTGGAGAATTATATAAATATTTTCCAAAGGTCATATTACTTCATGAGTTCTAGAGATGCTTGTGTAAGCAAAAAGAGGAATGTGACAATTGGTTTGAGAGTGTGAGGAGTGTGTATTCAGTTTTAGATGAGGAACATCTGTGTAGCATTTATAACTTGTGTTGCAATTGGTTACTTCTTTGCTTCTTTTCAAATAGTGAGTCCTTCAAGGTAGGAACCATCTTATTTTTTTAAATATGCAAGAGACTGGACTAGGCCGTATAAGGGCTAAAGATGAGTGCAATATAGTACTGTGCCCTTGAGAAGCTTACCATGGAAAAGATAACCCCTCCCACTGAGGTTCTCTGACCTATAAACTATTTCCCCCAACCTCCGTTGCTATATCCTAAACTTCTAGTCTTTCGTTTTTATTGAGGTATAATTGACAATATAGATAGCATTGCATTAGTTTTAGGTGTACAACATAATGATTTGATAAATGTATATATTGTGAAATGATTGCCACAGTAAGTTTAGCTAATATCAATCACAACACATAGGTACACATTTTTTCCTTGTGATGAGGACTTCTAGATCTCCAACATTCAGCAGTAGGTCCAATCAATCTTTTTTTTAATATTTTATTTATTTATTCATGAGAGACACACAGAGAGAGAGAGAGAGAGAGGCAGAGACACAGGCAGAGGGAGAAGCAGGCTCCATGCAGGGAGCCTGACGTGGGACTCAATCCCAGGTCTCCAGGATCATGCCCTGGGCTGAAGGCAGCGCTAAACCGCTGAGCCACCCGGGCTGCCCAGGTCCAATCAATCTTGATGTTTGTAGGGTCCTTCATATCTGAATTTTCCTCATTGGTCTTTCCCAGATTCAAAATGACTGATAGGCTTGGCTAAGGAGCAACTTCTTGTCCCAGAAGCCAGAGCAAGCTGCTTCTCCTCAGAGCAACAGAGAAGTCTGCAGAGCAGCTGCTCATCCTACAGGCTGATTTAAAGGATAAGATACAAATGTTCAAGCTACTTAGATTCTCAGGTCTCCTTCTTCAGGGGTCATTTCTGAAGAAGGCAGGGAAGAGGATCTCTGTTAGGTTGAAGTGTCTCATTAGTCTATGACATTGCTAGGCCAGTCACTGAAATATAAGCATGACAATTTGGATCCCAAATATCTTTTCAGCTTTATCAGTTGTTACAGAGTCAAAATGTTAAGCTGAAGGATTTAGAGAGTAGAAACATTCATCCTATTGTTTGTATTTATCTGCATGAGTCAAATGTGGATAGCCTTTGGAACATGTAAATATTAAATAGTGAAAGTTCAGGGCTATGTGCATGACTCTAAAATAACTAAGATAAGTGTTTAAGAAGCCTACATTTTCTGGGAATATTTACCATTAAAGTGTAAAACACTAAGGAGTAAATGTATTTGTCAAGCACTGAAAATCTTCCAGATATCATGTTATCAGCTTCTTGTTAGCAGTAACATAAAACATGGTGCCAGCCAAGTGCTAATAAATAGTCTTTTATATTGGCAGCACACTAATTCCTTAGTCTTAAATTTTTTTTCTCTCTTCATATGGCAATATTTTAGCTAGCTGTTGAGTTTTACTACTTCAGCTTTAAGAACTGCTACTTCCAAAACACTGGGAGCTCTGAGCAGCTTGTGATTTCCTTCATTTAATCTTTCCTTAAAAATATGAACTGTTGCTACTCTTTAAATAAAATTAGTAAGAAAATTTGAAAACTTTGGTCTAAATTTTTGAAATATCAGTTAACTAAAAGAACAGCATCTCTACAGTCCCAGGATCTGGGAGTCAGGTTTCCTTTTGGATCATTAAAAAATAAAAAAAAAAATAAAAATAAATTAAAAAAAAAAAAGCCCCAAATGCCATGAATGGAAAGGCTGAGAAAGGAGCACATCCACTTCCTAACTTTCTTCCCTCCCAAAGGTCCTACAAGAGAATGACACCACGGTAAGTTATGAACAGACCCAAGAGATTCTAAGACCAACATGTGACTTGAGATGGAGCCAAGAGTGAGCCTAACCATGTAGCCTGCTCAGTAGTTTCTGAATTCTGTCCTCTCCATTCTGTTCCTGCCATCATTGCCTTCGTTGAGTTATAATAAGGTCTTTCCGTACCATTTCCCTGCCTCTATTCCCTACTGTGTTGCCAAAACAATCTTACAAAAATCGAGTCTGACAATGTCTTTTCCTGGTTTAAAACGCCTCTGTGGCTCCTTATCACCAAAAGGAAGCTTCTGAACTCCTTAGCATGGTGTAGGAGCCTTTTCCCCACATGCCCAGGTCCTTTATGCTTTGACAGTGCAGATCTGCAGACTGTCCCCCAAATTCATAGTGCATTTCAGGTCTTCATGACTTCTCAGTACTATTTCTTCTGTCTAGAAAGTCCTGCCTCAGGAATCATATCATCTGAAAGTTCTTGTGATCCATACCCTCTTTCCTATCCTCCACCCATGTCCCCTCCCCCATGTAATTAAATTAAACTCCATGTTTGTATACTTCTCTAACTGGTGAAAGCTTCAACTATTCCACTCTTACTATTATTATTACTACTATCATTGTTATTATTATTAGCAGATGGTCTTCCTTTTGTTTCTTTTTTAAAAGATTCTATTTATTTTGAGAGAAGGCATGGGGGGAGGGGAGGGGAGGGCAGAGGCAGAGGGAGAGAGAATCTCAAGCAGGCTCCATGCTGCCCCACTCGGGGCTTGATCCCACAACCGTAAGATCATGCATGACCTGAGCCAAAATCATGAATTGGATGCTTAACCATTGAGCCACCCAGGCACCTTGTCTTCCCTTTCTAGTATAAGTTTCTAGAGGGCCTTTGAGGCAGGTCTTTTCTTGTTCTTCCCGTTACATTCACCCCACCCTCCATGTTTTTATAAAGTCCGAGAGTAACTACATGGCAATCAACTATCTAAAGTAATAATCTCAAGACATTCTATATGCCATAGAAACTTCTAGGCCAGTCTCACATTAGAAAATGAATCTTACATGTTTTCTTTGTTAGCTAAAGCAAATGATCTAACTCACAATGCCTTTTTAAATTTGGCTGTGTGGAAACTTGGTCATTAATTCATTTCTCCAGGATTAAATGAACAAACTTTGGTCCTTTATTTTGTTATCCATCTCCCAGTCATTATTTGGCCCTCTTTTTCCTTTTTATTGGTCTATACTTCTGTATTTATTTTTATTATGATGCCTTAAATATTTTGAAAGTAAACTATAAAAAAATCTTAGAGAAGAATAAAGAAATCAAATGAAATTTTCCAAAAGTGAGTTTACTTTCAAATACATACGAAGTATAAGTAATAGTTAAGAAACACAGATGGAATGAAGCTGAATAGGACAAGCTGAAGGGAAAGATGAGAGCATAGGGGAAGAGAGGAAACAAAGGAAAAATATTTATTATCCCAAGTGTGAATGTTTTCCTTCCATAGGACAGTGTAGACTATAAAATAAATGTGACATAGGAGATGTATTAAGCATCTAGTAGGTAGGAAATGCTAAGAGCTGGAAATGCGATCTTAATTGTGGAGATTCCAGAATGATAAATAGAAGGAAATTTATTTACCTCTTTGTCAAATAAGCATGTAGCACATGTAACTAACAGGACTAGCAGGCAGTCATCCCATATGTGAAACTGAGGTCTTGAAAACTCCTTTGGTGAAGTTCAGTAAGTATTTAATGGAAAAGTAGGTAAGTGTAATGGATCATCAATAAGCCTTTAAAATTTGCTTAATACTCACTAATCTTAAACATTAAAGATAGCTTACTAAATAAAAGAGTATTCAATAATATTTTTAAAGAATCTATTAAGCATCATTTAGGTGAGAAGACAGTTTGTTTAAACAATGACTTGTTTCTCTATACCACTTTAAATTCACATTATACTCATCTTATCTTTATAAAATTATGATAAAAGCACAGCATATTTAACAAATTTTACAGAGGCAGAATCGTAGTACGTGCTCAATACTACAACTGAACATATGTTTCTCTATTATTGGTGGAGATGATTAAAAATTGACTCATTTGGAACTCATTAGGATTCATGTTAAACATAAAAAATTTATACTCTGACAAATTATGAAATAAAGGAATAGGCTAGCAAAGGTGTTTGTAGGATTGTGTTTCTTAGAGGCCTTTAAAAAATAAGGGATTCTCATTTCACTGTCATAGTTTAAAACTGATGAATTCAGAATACTGGAGACAGGAGTAAATGATTTCCCTAGATTTCATGCTATGCATAAACCATTATATTTAGGCAACAGTGGAAAAAGAACATTAAAAATTTCAAATCCATAATAAACATAAAATGTAATTTGCATTTAAAGACTTAAAATTAATTATAAAATGATACATGTTTTAAAGAACTTTAGAAATTAATCTAAATAGTAAACAGGAAAAATCACCCATAATTTTACCATCCAGAAGACCACTAGCAGCATTTTGGCTTTTGGAGCATTTCTTTTCTATACTTCTGGATATATGTATGGCATACTATTAGGCAGGGGAAAGCTTGTTTAATGGATATGTTTACTTTATAATTAAACATATAAATAGATTTCTCTCCATTTTTTATTTCTGACACATGGCATATTAGTTATCTATTTCAAGTAAATTACTCCAAAACTTGATTGCTTAAAACAATAAACAAGTATTATTATACAATTTCTGTGGGCAAGGAGTTGGCCATGGCTTAGCTGGATTCTTTGCTTCATTGTCTTTCAAAATTCAAGGTGTTACTTAGCATTTATCATCTCATCTAAAGTTTTGACTAGATAAAGATCAACATTCAAACTTACTTGGTTATTGGCAGGATTTAGTTCCTTGAGGGTTAGAGCTTACCTTCAGTACCTTGCCCAAGTTTCCAACATGGTAGCTTGCTTCATCAAAGAAGGCAAAGAAGCAAGTCTCCTGGCAAGAAGGAAGTAGCAATCTTATGAAGTAGTCTTAAAGGGATTCTCCACATCTCCATGTGTTATATTTCAAGGAATTCCAGTAGGTTCTAATACTGAAAATCTGAGAAAGCACCTTCGCAGTTCTGGCAAGAAAAAAAGAAGGGTAATCATTCTGAAATATAACAGTGTTCTCCATAACAAAGGCCTACCCTGAGGGGGAAAGATTTGACCAGAGCTTTATCCCAGCAGAGGGAAGGACATTTCTCCCACTCTAGTCCCCTCTAGACTTTCTGTTGCACCAGATGGGTAGGGGGAGCTATACCTTGGGAGGTACACTTGTGAAGTTCCCAGCTCAAAGACACAGGTATAAAAATAGGAGTAAATTATAAGATTTCATTCAGAATATTCCCTGTCCTCCATATTTTAGCTTCAAACCAACAAGGCTCTGTGATGATAGTGGGCTACAGCTGAAAGAGGTGCAAGACACAAATGTGCTCTAAAGGAAGAGTGTTTACGGAAGCCCAAAGTCAAGAGGGGAGACAAAACCAAAAACTAGAGGAAGGTAGAGCCTCTGGCAACTGTAGCCTAAATATTAAACACAGTCCAACTCAGTCCAATTAATATAAATCCTCACACTAAATTTCTAGTGTTTGCTTTAGTTTCTATGTACTTCAATTTCTGTTACTTAATATGTCTGGCCTTCAGCAAAAATTTACAAGGTGTCTTAAAAAGTAAGGAGAAAAATACAGTGTGAAGAGACAAAGCCAGCATCAGAATCCAACTCAGAGATGACAAGCTTTTGGAATTATCAGACAGGGAATTTAAAATGAATGTGATTAATAAACTAAGACTTCTTGGGCAGCCCTTGGGGCTCAGTCAGCAGTTTAGTACCGCCTTCAGCCCGGGACATGATCCTGGAGACCTGGGATCGGATCCCACCTCAGGCTTCCTGCGTGGAGCCTGCTTCTCCCTCTGCCTGTGTCTCTGCCTCTCCCTCCCTCCCTCCCTCTCTCTCTCTCTCTCTCTATCTCTCATGAATAAATAAATAAAATATTTCAAAAATAAATAAATAAACTAAGACTTCTAAAAGAAAAAGTAGTTAACATGAAAGAATATTTTGGTAATGTTAGCGGAAAGAAACTGTAAGAATCAAAGGGAATGCTAGAAATCAAGAACACTATAACAGAAATTAAAAATGTCTTTGATGGTCTCATCAATATCAGCCAAGAAAAGAATCAGTAAGCTTGAATATAGGCCAATAGAAACGTCCCAAGCTAAAGTGCAAAGAAAAACAGGAAGAAAACAAAACAGAACAGAACCTTAAAAGCTGTGAGAAAAAGTTAAAAGATGTAACATCAGCATAATTGGAATACTAGGAGAAGAAATGAAGATAAAACAGAAGAAATATTTGAGATATTAATGGCTGAGAACTTTCCAAAATTAATGACAGACACCAAACCTAGATGCAGGAATCTCGGTGAACATCAATTAGGATAAATACAGTAAAACAAAACAAAGCAACTCTCCAAAAGTATCTAGGTATATCATATTCAAACTGTAGGAAATCAAAATCAAAGAGAAAACTTTGAAATAAGCTAAAGGGGTAGGGAAGAAACACCTTACTTACAGAAGAATAGGGATAAGAAATACAGCATGCTTCTCATTAAAACCATGCAAATGAGAAGGATGGAATTAAGTATTTTAAAGTGCTAAAAGAAAAAACCTACAGCAAACTAGAATTCTATAACCAGAAAAATTATCCTTCCAAAGTTAAGAATAAATGAACTTTCTCAATCAAAAATTGAAAGAAAGAATTGCCAGTAGACCCAATCTTCAGGAAATGTTAAAATAAGTTTTTCAGGAGAAAAGAAAATGATATGGATCAGAAACTTGAATGCATATAAAGAAAGTAAGAGTTTCCAAGAAGGAATAAATTAAGGTAAAATAAATTTTTTTTATTTCTCTTATTCCAAATTAACCTAAAAGAATTGGTTTTTAAAAGCAACTTTAGTAACAATGTAATAGGTGATTATAGCAAATGGATAAGAGAAGTGAATGGCAGCAATGTCACAAGGGACAGTAGAGAGAAATTGGAAATAGTCTGTTAAAAGAAACTTGCCCTTAAAGTTTGTGCATAGTGTTATTTAAAGGTGGACTTATGTTAGTTAAAAATGTCTGTTGTAAATTCTAGGGCAACCACTAAAACTTTTTTAAAAAGAAGTAAAGTTGATACATTAAGAGATTAAATAAAATGGAATTATATAAAATTCTCAAAACAGAAAGTTGGAAAAAGAGGAGAAAATAAACCCCAAAAAGCAACAAATAGAAATGTTACAAATATAGTAGATGTTAATCCAACTAAATCAATAGTCGCTTTAAATGTGACTGGTCTAAATACACCAATTAAAAGACAGATTATCAGAGTGGGTAAAAAAATAGGACCCAACTATGTTGTCAAGGAGAAATCCACTTTAAATGTAAAGACTCAGATAGGTTTAAAGTACAGGGATGGAGAAGATTCTGAGACTAATCAGAAGAAAGATGGGTAGTTATATTAATTTCTAAAAATAAGAAACCTAATTTCAGAACAAGGAAAAGTATCAGGAATAAAGAAGAATATTATGTGAGAGAGAGTGGTTGGTTCCCCCAAAAGACAGAACACTCCTTAATGTGTATGTACCTAGCAAAAACAGTATCAAATATATGAGGCAAAAACTATAGAAGTTCAAGAATTAGATAAATCCACTATTAGTTGGAGACTTCAGTGCCCCTCTGTTAGTAATTGATTAATCAAACAGGAAGAAAATAAGTGAGGATAAAAGAATAGCATGATCCATCAACTTGATCTGATTGACGTATGTAGAATACTCTATCCAACAACATCTTCTTGTGACGATCACATTGAACATTCACTGAGCGATTTTGGAGCCAAAAAGAACTGAAAAGTATTGACATCATAAAAATTATGTTCTTGGATCACATTGGAATTAAACTAGAAATCAATAACAAAAAGCTAAAAAAAATTTCTAAATATTTGGAAATTAAGTAAAACACGTGTAAATAACACATGAGTCAAAGTCATAAGAGAGAAGTTTCAAAATACTTTTAATTAAATGAAAAGGAAAACATGACATCAAAACTTGTGGGATGCAGCAAATGTCTAGAGGACAATTTATAGCATGGAATGCATATATAAGAGAATAAGACAGACCTGAAGTTAGCCATATCTGCCTTCGTTTAAATGAATGATTTTTTGTTTATAAAAATGATTATTTAGCACACTAAACAATTTAGTGGTCTAGGACAGTTGTTCCTGGTAGAAGATTTAACAGAATGTCAGTTTTTACAAATTCAAATTTACATAGATTTTTTATTAAGATACATAATAAAATATTGTTGAAATGTAGCCTATTTTTCCATACATGCAAAAAATGTAACATTTGTGTGCAGATGGCTATGTTATAGTGAGAATATAAGTTAAGGAATAGCTATTACTATTTCTATCCAAACCATGGTGTGATTATAAAGTAGAAGTCCTCAAATGTTTGGTCTTAGGATTTCCTTTGTACTCTTAAAAATTATTTGTAACCCCAAAGAAATTGTATTTATATGAGTTTCACCTATTTGTATCTACCACATTAGAAGATATAACAGGGATTTTTAAAATAATTATTCATTTATTCTTAAATAACAGTGATAATCCCACATGTTAACTTAAGTAAAATATCTTAGTGCAAAGTCACTATATTTTCAAAAACAAAAGCATTTAATGAAAGGAGTGACATTATGTTTGTTTTTGCATATCTCTTCAATATCCAGCCTAATATAGGGTAATTAGTTTCTCATATCTGTTTCTGCATTCAATCTGTTGTGGTATATTGTTTTGATTGAAATGTATGATAGAAATCCAGCCTTATACAGATATGTAGTAGGAAGAGGGAGGAATATTTTACTAGCCTCTTTGGATAATTGTGATTGTTCTTTGATACTACACAAATGAACAAGTGGCAGTTTCTTAAAGGGTAATTGCAACATGGAATCTGAAACTATGTCAATGAACTTCCCCTACTCTTCATACCATACTAATACATTGGAATCAATTGGTCTATTGTGCATTTTTCTTATACCCCATATACATTTCCCCTATTCATAATATCTTACATTAGTGTAATACATTTGTTGCAATTGATAAACCAACATCAATACACTATTGTTAACTAAATACTATACTTTTTAAAATTCCCTTTTTACCTAAAGTATCTTTTTCTATTCCAGGGTCCTTTTGAGGATGCTATGTTAAATTTAGTTGTAATAGCTCCTGCCTGGCAACTTCTCAGACTTTCTATGTTTTTATGACCTTGACAATTTTGAGGAATTTTATAGAATGACTCTAAAATAAGATTTATCTCATGTTGCCAGGATTTGCTACTATCTCCCTTTATATACTGAACTCTTTGGAAGAGGCTTACTTTGCACAACTCATCATTAAGGAGTGAGGAACTTGTTCAATCTCTAGTGTGGAATGGTTCAGTTTTTTAAAACTGAATTCCACTTTAAACCAGGACAACCCCCTATCTGAGAGGAGCCTGAAGTGAATCCTCTGAAAATGCAGACTTCTCTATTCTGTGAATAGCTATGGTTTTCAGAAAAGTGGAATAAGTAGCATACGTTTAGATTTTCATTTTGGAGAGGAGGCACTAACAGTTTTCCCTTGTTCCCAGTTCTGCTCATTCGTGTGTGTGTGTGTGTGTGTGTGTGTGCGCGTGTGTGTGTGTTTATGAAATTCTTCAGGGTTTTTATTATCAAACATGATTATAAAAGTAAATCAAACTCATTTAAGTTGATCTGGAATTCAATTTTTTAACTTACTCCTTATCATAGAAATCTTTCCAAGTCAGTGGATGAAATGGAAGACTATGGCTCCAAGAGAACAAATAATTTGGTCTTTGACAGAGGAAGACCAGGTCCTCCATACCCTGAAATTGAATGAAGTCTTTGGTCCACATCTGATCTGCTTCCCTGACTATATTTCTACTTTGCAACCCATACTATCTTCTGTTAATTTTTGTAAACTTACGTTTTTTCTTCTTTCTTTGCTTTATTGACTGGCAGTATAAATCTGTTTTTATAGAAGATTTTTATGTTTTTTAAAAAATATTTTATTTGTTTATTCATGAGAGACACACAGAGAGAGGCAGAGACATAGGCAGAGAGAGAAGGGAGCTGGGAACCTGATGTGGGACTTGACCCAAGGATCCCAGGATCACGCTCTGAGCTGAAGGCAGATGCTCAACCACAGAGCCACCCAAATGTCCCTATTTTTGTTTATTCTTACCTATTGATGCTTCGAGATTAAAATTAAAATTTGATTCATATTTGAAAAATTAGAATCCTAGCTGGTTTAAATTAATTTCAGAAATTTACATAGGGACAGTTTTAATTTTCCCTCTCTTTTGCAGCCATCAGAAACAAAGAATTGAATTTATATAACTTCTCAGTCCATAGCATATTATTATCTTACCTTCCCTTGTTTGATTTCGTGTTTTTTTCTTCCTTCATTCCTTATTGGTACTTTCATTTGTTTCTCATGATAGTACATTTGTATCCTTATATATTTCTAGTGATATTGTCAATGTATTTTTTGTCAATGTATTTTTATTTCAATTTATTTAAACTAAAGAAAATACTCACCCTCTTCTACCACCCCCCACACCCCCTTTAGCAAGTAACAATCTGTTATCTGTATTTATGAGGTTAGTATATATATTTAGATTCTGCATACAAATGAGATCATGCATTATTTGCTCTTTCTCTGACTTGTTTCATGTGGCATCATGCCCTCGAGGTCCATTCATGTCACAAATGGTAAGATTTCATTATTTTTGTGAGTGAATGATATTCCATTGTATATACATATCACATCTTTTTAATCCCTTCATCCATGAATGGACAGTTAGGTCATTTCCATATTTTGGCTATTATAAATAATACTGCAATGAACATGGGGGTGTATACCTTTCTAAATTACTGTTTTTGTTTTCTTTAGAAAATACCCAGAAGTGGAATACCCAGATTATATGGTAGTTCTCGTTTTAATTTTTTGAGGAAACTTCATACTGTTTTTCATAGTGGCTATACCACTTTACATTTCCAACAACAGTCCATGAGGGTTCCTTTTCTCCATATCCTCACTAACACTTGTTATTTCTAGTCTTTTGATTCTAACAGATGTAAGTGAGATCTCATTGTGGCTTTGATTTGTATTTGCCTGATGATTAATGATGTGAAGCATCTTTTCATATACCTGTTTGCCATCTGTACTTCTTTGAAAAAATATTTACTCAGATCTTCTGCCCGTTTTTTAACTGGATTGTTTTTTGTTTGGGGTTTTTGTTTTTTGATTTTTGTTTTTGCCACTGAGTTGTATGAGTTATTTACATATTTTGGATATTAGCCCCTTATCAGATATATAATTTGCAAATATTTTCTCCCATTCGGTATGTTGCCTTTACATTATGTCGATGGTTTCCTTTGCTGTGCAGTGGCTTTTTAGTGTGATGTTGTACTAATCGTTTATTTTTGCTTTTATTACTTTTGCTTTTGGTGTCAGATTCTAAAATCATTGCCAGTACCTATGTCAAGTTTTCTTCTAGGAGTTTTATGGTTTCAGGTTAATGCTGGATTCATAAAATGAGATTGGAAGAGTTTCTTCCTCTTCAATTTTTTGGAAAGATTTAAGAACGACTGGTTATTAATTTTTCTTCGAATTTTTGGTAGAACTCATCTACAAAACTATCTAGTCCTGGGCTTTTGTATCTCAGGAGTTTTTTGGTTTTTCATTCAACCTCCTTCATAGTAATTTGTCTGTTCATATTTTCTATTTCCTCATGATTAGGTCTTGGTAGGTTGTGTATTTCTAGGAATTATTTATTTCTTCTAGGTTGTCCAGTTCATGAGCATATATTTGTTCAAAGTGGTCTCTTATGATCTTTTGTATTTCTATGGCATCAGTTGTAACATCTCCTCTTTCATTTTTTATTTATTTGAGCCTTCTATGTTTTTGATGATTCTAGCTAAAGGTTTTTCTATTTTAACTTTTCAAAGAACCATCTCTTAGTTTTATTGACCTTTTACATTATTTTTTAAGTCTCTATGTCATTATTTCTGCTCTAGTCTTTGTTATTTCCTTCCTTCTACTAACTTTGGACTTCATTTGTCCTTTTTTTTTCTCGTTCCATAAGGTATGAAATTAAGCTTTTGAGATTCTTCTTGTTTCTTGAGGTAGGCATTTATCGCTATGGACCTTCCTCTTAGAACCGCTACACTAGAGGTGTTCAATAGCAGACTAGATGAAGCAGAGGAAAAGATCAATCAACTTGAAGACAAAGCAGTGGAACACAGAGCACAAAAAAAAAAAAAATGAGGAATAGTGAAGAAAGCTTAAGGGATGTGAGGGATAACGTCAAATGGACTGATATTGCATTATAAGGCTCCAAAAGAAGAAGAGAGAGAGAAAGGGGAAGAATCTCATTTGAAGAAATAATGACTGAAAAATTCCCTAACCTGAAGAAAGAAATAGACATCTAGATCCAGAAAGTCCACGGAGTTCCAAATAAGAGGAACTCAAAGAGACCCACACCAAGACACATTGTAATTATCACATCAAAAGTTAAAGATTATGAAGAGAATATTAAAAACAGCAAGAGTTAAACAACTTTTATGTAGAAGGGAGCCCCCATAAGACTCTGAGCAGATATTTTCAGTAGAAATTTTGCAGAACAAATGGAAGTGGCACAGTATACTCAAGGTATTGAAAACAAAGAACTGCTAAGCAAAAATAGTCTACTAAGCAAAGTTATCATTCAGAAGTGAAAGAGAGATAAAGAGTTTTTCAGACAAGTAAAAGCTAAACATATTCATCACTGGCCTTACAAGAAATGCTAAAGGGACTTATTTAAGTTGAAAAGAAAGGGCACTAACTAGTAATGAGAACACCTATGAAAGAACAAAATTAACTGAAAAGGTAAATATATAATAAAGGAAGTGGATAAATCACTTATAAAACTAGTATGAAATTTAAAAGACAAAAGTAGTAAAAATAATTATGATTAAAATAATTGAAGGATACAGAAGATTTAAAAAATGTAAAATGTGACATCAAAAACATGGGGATGAGGTGAGTAATAATGTTGAACTTTACAATGTGATCAAACTTAAGTTCTTATCAACTGAAAATAGACTATTATAGATATAATAGTCTCATGGTAACCACAGACTAAAAAAACCATATAAATACACAAAAGATAGAGAGGAATATAAGCATACCACTAAAGAGGGTCATCAAACCACAGAAGAAGAGAGCGAGAAAAGAAAGAACAGAGAAGCACTGCAAAAAAAAAGGCCAGAAAACAAAATGGCAATAAATGCATACCTATCAATAATTACTTTAACTATAAATGAATTAAATTCTCTAATCAAAAGACATATAGTGACTGAATATATAAAGAAATAAGACCTATCTATATGTTGCCTAAAAATACTCACTTCAGATTTGAGGACACACAAAGACTGAAAGTGAAACGATGAGAAAAGATATTCCATGAAAACAGAAACCAAAATAAAGCTGCAATAGCTATTCTTATATCATAAAAAATAGACTTTAAAACAAAAACTGTAACAAGAGATAAAGAAGGGCATTATGCAATGATCAATCCAACAAGAAGATAGAACATTTGTAAATATTTGTGTACCTGACCTAGGTGTACCTAAATATATAAAGCAAATATTAACAGACCTAAAGGGAAAAATAGACAGCAATACATAATAGTAGAGGATTTTAATATCACACTTACACCAAAGAATGGATCATCCAGACAGAAAATCAATAGGGAAATATTGGCCTTAAATGACACATTAGATCAAATAGATTTAACATATATTTTGCACTGTGAATGGATCTTTTACTCAAGTCTAATTTTATAACACCATGCATTGGTCATTTGGAAAATGTTGCTCTATTGATTTATACTGATTTTCTAAGTGTTGACACATTTTATAATTCAGTATCAACAAATCACATTTATTAATATCACAGCAGTCTTATCGAAAAGCCTTTAAATATCGGGAAGCTGTCAAGCTCATAGTGGCAGATACAAATTTTCCAAAATTCTAATTTTTACTTGATAGCTCAAATTTTATTGTCGGCAACAAATACTGTCAGTTGTTTTCCTTGAAGTGACAAGCTCACTTTGTTCATTTTTGACAAAATGTCTGCCAGATGCCCAAGTCTGAATAACCATAGTATGTCATTCTTTCAAGCAAAAATGGCATTCTATTAAAAAAATAAAAGCTCATTTAGCTCTCAACTCAAATATCTGCACAGATGCATATCATACTTCTGTATGAAGCAGAAGTGCTTTATATGTACTTCCCATTTTGTCATACTGAAAAGAATCATAGTCAAAGATTGAGACCTAATAAAGAAATTTTATTGCCTCCTCAAAGATATCCATAAGTGACACTGGCTTTTTTTTTCCCCTGCAAGTGCATGATGATGAAAATATGACTACTAGCATTTTGGTGCCACTGCCTCTATTTGGACTAAGGCACTGGCACTTACACCATCATTGCTTTTGCACCATCAGTTCAAATGTCAAAACAGTAAAAAAGGCGGATAATGTCTTAGTATTTTTATGAAAACAGTTTCAATCCCACAGACCTCTTGAAGGGGACCCCCCAGACTTCAAAAATTGCCATGTAGGGAGATCCATGAAGAAAATAAAAGGGTCTGTGTCATCCATGTCCAAATAATCTAATTCCTCCTTTGTCACCACCATAAGGATATGATAATCTTCTGAAGTAGCATCTGTAGGCATGGTAGACTGGAGAAGCTAAGGTAGAAGTAACTAGAACACAAATGTGAGGGGTTCTAATTCTACCAGAGAGAAATTGTAAATGAGGGTAGTAATCTAAACAGCCTAGAGAGTCAAGGTCTCTGTCTAGTATGGTCATTTTGCAGGTGACTATTCTAAAAAATAATTATAACCTTTTGCTTTTGTAAAATTGTTGTAAGACTGAAGGAGATCGTGGGGAGAAAAACTACTTTTTAGGAGAGATGTGGGAAGAATCCACAAGCAACAGAGCACAGGACATCACAGGTCCTGTCATTTCTGAATATGCACAAAGCTAACAGTTAATGAAATGTTGGGCACAACTTCATTTTGATGAAAAAGAAGAGAGCACATCTGAGTTGACATGATAGTGTTAACAATGTGGCTTGTTCAGATATCTGTGGTTTTGGATATCAGCTTGTTTTGCCCTTACAGTCATATTGCTCCGTCTATAAGAAACATAACCTCTGCTCAGGAAGTGGTGAGTTAAAAGGCCAGTGAAAGACATCCATGCATTCTGGATGTCTGAGGAATGCATTAATACAGTAGTGATACCAATCTATACCAGGAGTACAGGCCTTTTCTTATTAATAAACATAGTTGAGGGGATATTAACCAATACCACAGCCTCTTCCAGTCAACTGCTTTAATCCTCCTTCTAACAGTTTTATGGAAAAAAAATTCTTCTGGGGGCTGAAGTAAAAGCAGAAGTGGATGTAAACAAAATTAAAAAGTCAGGTTTTCAGGCTGTATCTGTAATAAGCTTTCAGCTGAAATGAAATGTAATTAGTAAGCACGATAATGCAGTTTGCTTCATTTAGCTCTTCAGTGGGTTTATAAACAAATTCTATCGGTTAACTTGTAAAGCAGATGCATCCACTTACACTCTGGCTAAGCACGTTAGAGAAGACAGACTAATGCAGGTGCAAGGGAAATGATGGGATGGTCCATTTTTCAATTTACCAGTTGGGAATGTTGGCAGCAAGGAACGTGTACCATTTTTAAGTGCTCCCCAGTAAAGAAAGTTAAGAAATATTTCATCTGAGAGATTAAGGAAATAAAACTGGGGAGCAGCACTCAAATTCTCAAAGTAAACACTAATGTTTTCTTTGTAATACTCCCATGAAGATAACCTCAAGTGTCATTTGGGATCTGAGCATACACTTAGTAAGTGAATGCTGTCTACTCCTACCAAAATACTAGCAGTGAGTGTGAGGTGGGACTGAGGTTTTTACAAACATTTATGTATTTTTATATTTTACTCATATTATTTTTATGATGCAAAAAATTGAATTTATTTGAGAAAGTGAATAAAAACAAAACTTTGGGCTCATCTCAGAAAAGATTTTTAAAATGCTAATAATGAATTAGTCTTTTAAATAAGTTTAGCCTGTTTTATTTGGGAATACCAAACCCTCTCACATTGGGATGGTCACATGGAAGCCACTAAAAACAAACTATCCTATTTTTTATGAAAATGAAGCATGCTTAGTTAACATTAAAAGAAGTTCTAGTCTTTCTAAATTAGAAATTTGCATTTTCATTCATGTAAAACAAATTAGGGAGTCAGCACATTGAAGGGCAGAGTGTACTCTCAGCCATCTTATAAGGAAAAAAATTAAGAAGTATTGAGACTGAGAATTATCCCCCCAATAAATCAGAAGACCAGTTAGAAGACATGGCTGGCCTAGAAGAAAAACTCCTCCATCTTTATTTTGCCCAATTTTTTCAAAACTTAAATCAAATTCTAACTCACCCAACTTAACCTCCACCAACTTTCATTCTCATGTCTTTCCTGGAAATTCAATGACTCTTCTTATCTGTGCTATTTCTATGGCCCTCAACCCAGCTTCCCTATGCTTTTTATGTACGTGTCCCATCTCCCAAATAATACGATGAAGCAGAAACCATGATTTATCTCTCTTGGCATTCTTGGTGGCTAGCACCATGCACTATGGTCGGGAATCACATATATACTGATGAAATGAGTGTATCTGTAGGACTGGATCAGCAACATAGGGAAGTGATTTTTGACAGTGTGGATTTCTTTATCAAAATTTCACAATAGGTTAGATAATATAAATTCAAATCCTATCTCTTTGTCTTGGTTTAGCCTCAATAATGGCTGTAAAAGAGCAAGTACTAAATAATGATTGCATTGTACTTATGTAAAAGCCTTCAACCAAAATGAAAATAATACCCTTATAAGAGAAAATATGAACACCCTCAGCCTAAAACCTGTTCATTAGAAATAATTGTGATTGTTTTTTTTTATAAAAGCTTTGTTAGGACTGGCTCTTTCCCGAGAAACATCTTTATCAAAATATATTGCATTAGACTTGTAATGTCTAATGGTGGGCGTATGTTATAGTCTGACTCTTGATGCCCACCTTGAATGTTGTAAGGTAATACTATCTATCTCTCATAATCTACTAATGTGCAAATCTGTAAACTTATCTAAATCTTTGATTCTACTTTCTCTAGTCAGCAAAACAAAAAAACCTCAATGCTAAGGATAAGTCCTTATTCATTAATACATTTATTCATTAAATATGCATTGTCCATCTCTCCTATATCCCTGCTCTTGTTTTAGGCATTCAGGATATAGAAATGAACAAAACAAGAAAAAAATTATTGCCTTTATAGTGTTTATATTCTATTGAGGAAGAAAAACAACATGCAAACATGAACACTGTCAGAGAAATAAAACAGGGTAAGAGAAAAATGAGGGTATGAGGCCAGGGATGGGGATTCAATTATAGTGGAGTTAGTCAAGATAGTAAGATAATGATACTTAAACCAACACTTGAAGAACGTGGGAGTTAGCCATGAAAATATCTTTTCCAATTTTCTAATAGTATTTGAAATTCTACATTTGGTTCAAGCATTAAGTCTAAGCAATATGTCTTAGCACACATATCTCATGTTCTCAACTTGCTTTCTTATTCATTTATTTAGCAAACATTTACTGATTACATAGTATGTGCCATGTACTACCAGGCTTTAAGGATATATTAATACAGTCCCTGTATCAAAACCTAATGGGTGGGTCAGGCAAGTGTATAAATAAGTTATAATGCTCTGAGAGAGCTGAGCAGAGACCATAGAATCCTTAGGAAGGGGAGATGTAACTTCCCAGAAAAATTAGGAAGTCTTCATAGAGGACTATGGTAGCATTTGGACATAGGTAACATTTCAGTGAGATCTGTAAAAACACTTAATAGGGATAAAAATCCAAGATGATAAAAATATTGGGAATTAAATAGTACCTTGATTCTTATAGACACAGAAAGTACATAGGATTGCCATTCATAATATTTTCTAGAAATGCACAGAGAAATGCTGAAATGTCTAGATTCTTGCCATATTAGCTATCAGTAATAATAGGGTAAATGTTAACATTTCTTTAACACCGAGCATCTACATGTTCTGATCCTTGTCATGTATTCTTATTTCAACTCTCAAGTTTTCTTTCAAAGATTGATAGACATATGAACAATTATTGTGCATTTTCAATGCAAAGCCATTAGACTGGATCTCACACAGAGAATCTTCACTTATATTTTTCCTATCATGGTTTCCTATATGTATCACATATTTATAATTTTCAAAGTGCTTTCATGTTGTATTACTTGGTTGTCTTTCTATCCCTTATGACCATTTCGTCACAATATCTCCAACATGTCTTAGTTCTAAAATACTAAAATCTCTAGAAGGTAGGCTTTCTTCCTATCCTCATAGCTAAATTCTATAATACAAATCCAGATTATTGCAACAGTTTTGCTTGTTGTGGGCATCTAGCATAGTGCTTAAGAAAAATCTGTGTGCTAAATAAATGTTTTTTTCCCTTCCTTCCCTGAAGGAAATGACCCAACTCAGCTTAATAGAACTAGGAATCTTTTTGCCCGACTCCACCCCACATGGATTGTTCTCTTAATTGTACATAATGTCGTTTCTTTCCGTCTTCTCTTTCCTATCCCTTGTTCCATCTCAGCTTTTTAAAATCAACTCTTAAGTGTCTTATAGACTCTATAATGGACCAGCTTTTCTCCAGCTCCATCACGATTTCTTGTGGAATTCAAGAGGAGATGCCTGCTTAGAAAAGTTACATTGAATTGTTTTCTGGCTTTTGGCTAGGGTCACTAGGAATGAGAGATCATTGGGATTTTTTTGTTCCTCATTGGGTCATTGATACTAGAAGGGTGGTCATATGATTCCTGAGCAACATGCTGGGGCTTGTCATCCTTCCAACCAGGCCTCAACTAGAGACGTGCTCCTGTCTCCCTACCATGTTCTCAAACAGACTTTTCAGAAACACCGTGAAATCATGGCACACATTCTGACACCATCTAGCAGTCCTGGCCCTAGTTTCAGTTTCCAAGGTGCCTAGATGTGACCTCCATGTTTCTTTACCTGTGGTGGACGTGGATAAGCTCTGTTATATCCTGGGTCCTGTTTTATAGCCTATACTAATCCTGGTCAGAGTAACAGCTCTTTTCTCATATTCCCTTAAATTGTTGCTAATTCCTTTCCTGCTGCCTCTCTTCCACCACCATCTCCCCACTACCACCCTACCTTTTCTCTCTTCTCCCCTCTTCTCTAGGCTGTTTTTCTCAGTCCAGACAAGCTGTGATCTTATAGACTCTTTCCTTATATTCATTTCTTTCCTCAGCCTTAGAGGCTAACCCTGCTGTGATCTTGGTCTTTCTTCATTGCCATGTTGTAACTATAATATCAACTGGAGCCATGAAGAGCAACTGCCCTAGAACCAACTCTAAAACATATCAAAACATGACATCCACAGTGATCCATGAATGTTAGTTGAGAGTTTTTGCATTGCTAAAAGACTGTCTTCTGCAGAGTGTTTCAGGGAAAGCAGAACAACTATTTTTATGCTAGGAGCTAGGGATTCCCAGAGCTGCTCCACAGTAATTCAGAATGCATTAGTACCATAGTGAAAGCTCTTCCTGTACATATCACCAAGGGAATTTTTAAACTCAAAGTGTGTATTTGTTTTTAGAAGAGGATCACAGTTACTATACACGAAAAACATTTTATTTGTATCTCCCCAAAGATGGTTGAAGTTAGTGTAAAACACCTGGAAAACTATTTCTGTAAAGTGACAGTTCTTTTTAGAAGTGCTACTTTTCTTTGCTTAAAATAATAAATACTAAGTGAAAACCGTTCTCCAAGAACTATAATTCCTTTCTTTCTTCCTTTCTTTCCTTTCCTTTCCCTTTCTTTCTTTTTCTTTCTTTCTTTCTTTCTTTCTTTCTTTCTTTCTTTCTTTCTTTCTTTCTTTCTTTCTTTCTTTCTTTCTTTCTCTTTCTTTCTTTCTTTCTTTTTTTCTTTCCCAAGAACTGCAGTGATGTGAATTTTTTCCTAAGGCAAAGACTTTAATCATATTTATGGTTATTGAAGTGCCAAATTATTTGACATGAAATTTTTATAAGCAAGGGAGACAAAATTGATTATTCTTAATTTGATATTAAAATTAAAGGAGAAATATCATTATCATTTGCAAAAGTTTTTTGTAAATGTGATCCACCATGTAAATATACAGTGATATTATCAGTGGAAGTGTCTCCTGAAATAAGCTGCATTTAGCATGAAATGAAATTCAAGGAGGCCTTTATGGTAGGGAAGAAAGTGGATTTGAAATATTAATTACAAATTAATATTTTTAATTTAAAAATGTTTATTTCAGGTACTCTTTTATCCTTTGTTTTCTAAAATGTTTTTTTGGGGTGGGGGGAAGTTATATCTGCCCTCCAATAAATCCTGATGATGTTTTCATTATGTAACATTAGTAATCTCTGAGGCATGGAATAAAGAGGTGATTGAATCATAGAGGATAAAGTCACTTATCTAATGACCATCTAACACACTTAATTTTTTCCTTTAAACTAGTAAGAGTCACAGGATAGACCATCTTGGTAATAGATATTTCATTTGTGTTTATTTTTTTGAGACAGATACTGGGTAAATAACATTAAATTTGTTCAGAATGGGAATATATATTAGAATATAATTTCTAAGGTTTTCAAAGTAGTATATTTCAAGCTTTTGTTCAGAAAATCATGGTGACAGGCTACTGCAGGTGGAGGTGAGATGAGAAGGCAGAAGACATATCTCTACTTCATACTCTAGCAGTGCTTCTCAAACTTTAAAGTGCATACAAATCAGCTAGGGATATTAATAAAGTACAGATTCTGGATCAGTAGGTTTGGAATAGGTTTGAGATTCCACATTTCTGACAAACTGTTACGTGATGCCAATCTGCTGATTCAGAGACCACACTATGAGTAGAAAAGACATCAAAATCGTTTTATACTAGAGATAGGGAGCATCTTGCACAAATTTGGGAGATTCTTCTTGACTCAAGGAGACTTGGCATCCTTGCCTAATATATCTGATAGATAAATTTTGCTCATTTCAATAAAGTCTTCTCAATTTGCCCAAAATTATTGGGCAAATGAACATATATACAATTGGCAATTAATTTTTAATAACATGAGGCCAATCTGAGTGTACAAAAACTCCTATCCATATACCATAAATTGTCATTGAGGAATAAAGAGCAGTTCTGATTCCACTAGACTTAAACCTGGGAGTCTGAGTTTCACATATTTGCTAAGTGCAGGGAAACTACCCTGGAAGGAGCTGACATTATGAACCACACTTATTCCTATTGTGAGAATTACTGCCAAAAGCAGAGACAAAGGAAATTTTCTTGGAGATTTTAATTATTTCCAAACAGTAATAAACAAAGATAACTCAGAACATGCCACCTGGGGCATGGGACTTAGGACAAATGGGGTTTGCTTTCTAAGAATGGCACTCAAGAGAGAAACCAACAGCTAAGCAGGGTATGCTTGAGAGCTAACAGCCCGCACATCTCGCTATCTCATAAAAAGCATAATTTACAGAGTTGTGGTAATAATAACAATGATAATGATGTGAATTAATAAACTCACTAGTGAAACCACCATTCAAATACATTTCGGTAATTTAATTAGCCTCGGCTGCACTTTCTCTGTCAATCCCAAACTTACAGGGATTGAATTGTTAAGTAAATTTTTCACTCTGTGATTCTGAGAAGTTTATTTTTACCTGGCAAATTATTTTAAATGTGAGACAAAGCAGGGCCGCGGTAGTGAAATCATATAGGAAGTCTGCGTTCCTGCTCCCCGGGCCTGGGCCCTGGCTGCCCCGGACCCTGGTGCACAAAGAGCTGGTGTGAATTTCAGATCCTGAGTCTGCTCTAAATCACAGGAACTGGAGAAATTAGAAATGACACCATTTACCCAGGGGCCTTTGCTGAGGAGTATTTTTTTTGGAACTTTTACATCAGTCTCAGAACTCACTGGCTTCATTAAGTCGTGTGTGTCATTGTGTTAGGAAGGAAGGAAAGAACATGTTATTAGCTAGGGATTTTTTTTTCTTTGCCCTCCATCAGCCTCCTTTCTCATTTCATTTCATTGCATGTGGTATTTCCCTTCCCTCTCAAGATATCTTTTATATCTTTCATCTCAAGATTCTTGATGCAGCAACCTGTGTTCACTTTCCTGGTGCATATTCTGAGGAAATACATTTCTTTCTATGCACATAGTGTTGGAAGTAAACTCCAAGGCATCAGTTGAGAGATTGTTCTCTGGGTCATCACTTTAACTTCCCAGTTGATATAGTCTTTTTCTTCCCCTAACCACATCTTTTTGGTTTCCTTTCCCTTTAAAACTTGCATATTTGGAGTAAAGGAAGAAGTCATGAGAAATACTGTGTGTGTGTGTGTGTGTGTGTGTGTGTGTGTGTGTTTTAGAAGGATGATTGTCATTGAAACTGATATGTCTAGTCGATAACAAAAACTGTCCTAGCCTCCCACGGAACATAAGCCCTAAGGGCTGAAAGGAACAAAGCCAGCCTCAGAGATGAGTGGGGAGGGGTGTGGGGTCAGGCACAGCCTCTCATCCCTGTGGCACCAGCCAGATCCCACAAACCATTTTATCATCCTCTGGCCCTAGGAGATCAAGGAAGTCAATGTTTGGAAATTTCACTTCAAGGCTGAGTTAAATATTCCAGTCTTTTGTTTGTCCTAGTGGCTTTCCCCTGACTTTTCCTAGGATATTTGGTGTAGTCTGAGTCTAGGCCCATTTTTTTTTTAACATTTTGGTTTGGTTTGGTTTGGTTTGATTTGGTTTGGTTTGAGGCCTTCATTTAGCATTCCCTGATTTGCTTCCATGCCTCCCTGTATAATTTTGGACCTTTTACTAATAGTTGGGAATAAGAAGAATATCTTTTGTCTTTTCAGCTCACCATCAAAAGCAACTTTGACTATTATTTGCAGAAACTTTGAAAACTCTACATATTTTGAGAAGTTAAAAAAAAAAAAGTTCTAGGGAAGCCTAGGTGGCAGACTTCATTAAGCATTTGACTCTTGGTTTTGGCTCAGGTCACGATCTTAGGATCATGAGATCGAGACCTAGGTTGGGCTTTGTACTCAGCGTGGAGTCTAAGTTTCTCCCTCTTCCTCTGTCCCTTCCCTCCACTCACACACATACTCTCTCCCTCAAATAAATAAATCTTTAAAGTGAAGTTCCATGGGGCACCTGGGTGGCTCAGTGGTTGAGCGTCTGCCTTTGGCTCACGGCGTATCCCAGGGTCCTGGGATGGAGCCCCACATCGGGCTCCCTGCAGGGAGCCTGCTTCTCCCTCTGCTTATGTCTCTGCCTCTCTCTGTGTCTCTCATGAATACATAAAATCTAAGAAAGAAAGAAAGAAAGAAAGAAAGAGAGAGAGAGAGAAAGAAAGAAAGAAAGAAAGAAAGAAAGAAGAAAGAAAGAGAAAGAAGAAAGAAGAAAGAAAAAAAACACTCTAGGCCTAGGGAAGTACCTCTGACCCAAAGAGATATTTTTATTATGGCTAAGAATAATGTCTGGAAAATATATTTTGCCTAAATATACCATGGCTAATAATATTATTTCTGAAATTGCTAGTAACAAAATGTTCATCTAAAAAATAGTAAAAGTTTGTGGGAAGATTGAGGGCAGTGGAAGTGGCTGCTAATAAGTATAGGATTTCTTTTGGGGGTGAGAAAAGTGTTATAAATTGAGGTGATGGGTTGTACAACTATGAAAATACTAAAAAAAATATTGAACTGTGCATTTCCTAGGATCACCTGGAGAAGTTTTAAAATTTACTAAGTTTCAAGCCCCATCTAAGAGTAAAAGAAACAAAATGGGTATGGGGAAGAGCCCATCAGTATATTATAAATATCTTCCTCTTTTTTTAAAATTTGAATTGAACATATAAATGATTCCAAAATCATAACAGTGTAAAGATTCACCTCCAGCTATCTCTCCATCTACCTCTACAACTGTACAGAGGTAACCATTTTTATTAGTTTTTGTGTATCTTCCAAGTACACTTTTTGATAAACTAATGGTTTTCAAACTGTAGCATGCATCAAGATCACATGGAAGGCTTGTGAAAACACAGACAGCTGGGCCCCACCCTTGGAGTTTCTGATTCTGCACATGTAGGGCGAGGCTGAGAATTACATTTCTAACAAGTCTTCAGGTGATGCTGATGCTGCTGGCCTACAGAATCATTGCTATGAAAAAGGGAAGGAATCACAACAAGGATAAACCACAGATGGAGATAAGGAAGGGTAGAGGAGCTAATAAATGAAGTAAGATTCTGAGATTGGTAGGGAGAGTTTAGAGGAGCTGTGTAGATTACGGTAGTTAAGGAAGACACATCTTCCTCAGCCTAGTGAAAGAAGAGAAAGACTCAAAATATTGAGAGATCTGAGGCTACAGAGATGTTCACACCATTTATTCACCACTATCCAATATGGCAGCTACTACCACATGTGGCTTTTGAACACTTGAAATGTGGCCAGTGTGACTAAGGAAATAAAATTTTAATTTAATTTAATTTAATTTAATTTAATTTAATTTAATTTAATTAAGTAAAAATGAAGACACAAAGCTGATACTTGATTCATTTAATGGCAAACTTTTAAATATATTTGGAACAACTTGGTCTTTGAATCTATTTTTTTTTTTTGGTAAGATTCTATTTATTTATTCATGAGAGACACAGAGAGAGAGAGAGGCAGAGACACAGGCAGAGAGAGAAGCAGGCTCCATGCAGGGAGCCCGACATGGGACTCGATCCCAGGTCTCCAGGATCACACGGCGCTAAACCACTGCAGGCGGCGCTAAACCGCTGCGCCACCCGGGCTGCCCTTTGAATCTATTTTTAAATGTATATTACTATGAAATCTTAATACAAATCAAATACTTCTTATGAAAATCTCATGCCTGAACTGATATATGCTAGAAGCATATATACCAGATACTGAAAACTTAGCATAAAAAATAATGCAAATCTCAATAATTTTTATACTGATTGCATATTGAAATGATCATATTTTGATATATTGTGTTAAATAAAATATATTGAGTATATGAAAGTAATATTATTAATTATATAAAATTAATTTCTACTATTTCTTTTTACTTTTAATGTAGCTATAAGAAAGTTTGGAATTACATAAGGACAGCACTGGTCTATATGATGTATAATAGAGTAGCCACTAATTACATGTTGCTATTTAAATTTTACTTAAAATGAAATAAAATTTAAAATTCGGTACCTCAGTTCCACTGGCCACATTTAAAGTGCTCAATAGCTATATATGCACAGTAGCTACCATATTCAACAGTGCAGATATAGGACGTTTACATAACCAAAGGGAATTATGTTGAGTGGCTTTGGTTTTATCTTTTCAATGAATTAAGAGGAGATATCCTTTCCCAAGAATGATGTGAATTTTGAGGAGAAAAGTAAAGGTCTGAAACAGTAGATGTAGGAAATGCTTCAGGGAGGCAAGGCAGTTGAAGGTTGCCAGAGATATAATGGCAGCATGTCAAGGGATTTCACCTGGGAAGCAAGTGCATTGTTTAATAGGCTAACCAGAGCTACAGGCTAGGAAATAAAATAATTAAAGCCAAAAATTGGGGTGGCAGTAGAACAAGACTATTAAGGATCAAGGGGCAGAATGAAGACCACAATGCAGACAAAGAACAAAAGTTATTTAAATGTAAGATGATAAGAGAAATGGAGGAGGGGTAAGGGGCATCATCTCACAGAAAAATTTTTAATTTGCATTTTTGGAGTGGAACAATTTCAAGTGGTGATAAAGGCTAAAGTCTGACTTTTTAAGTGGGTAGCTGAATTTAGAGTTGGTAATAAAGGGTGGAGCTAGTGTACTTGTATATTAATAATGTGATTGTTAGAGTTTCTGAGGATGATAGTTGATAAGACAAAGAGATCTGCTAGATGCTGACAGTGAAAGAGTGGCCAGGAGTTAGTGGTTAGCCATGGTCAGAAAAGAGAAAGGTTGAAACAAACTGATGGTCAGATCCCCAAAGGAGAAGCTGTGGAGGAAGGACATGTGAATGATGATCAGAAGTGATATGGGAAGGAAGGAATATGCTGTTTCATAAAATCACTCTGACTTCCACCATCCAATGTAATGTAATCTTTCCCACTTTTAAACCCTGAGGCACTTTGCCCTTCTTAGGTAAACGGTTTGCATGCTTTGAACTCTGGCTGTTTATATACACTGAAACACTCCCCCTACACATCATGGCCCAACTCCCCTATCCCTTATCCCTGCCTTCATGTGATATACACACACATATTCTTCATCTGACTGGAAGTTCCTCAAAGGTTTGAACAATGTTTTTCTCTTTTATTCCAGTCTCTGGATATCAATAAATTCACACTGAACTAAGTTTGATTGAGATTCTTATAAATGCAAAAATATAGGAGCTAGATCTACAAATTTAGGTGGAAATTAGAAGAAAATCTGTAATGAAACATCCCAGAGCTCTTCCCTGTATGTCTTCTTGTTCACTATTTTCATCAGTTATTTGAATGAAGACATCCTTAGGTGAATAACAGTACATCACTACAGATTTTTCAGGGTACTGTGCTCAGCTCTGCATGTGTACATGGCTATGGCAATAGTCTCAGGATAGAGTGCCACTGGTATAGGTCCAGTGTAGGAATATGAGATTAAAATGTGGAGGCAGAAAAGCAGTGAACCCCAATGTCCTGGTCCTCAGGTCACTGCCAACTAGTTGACCTGAGTATTACATTGTTAGAGCTAACTAGAAGTCCAGGGACCCCGACGGCTAAATAGAAGAAGTTAACATCCACCTACAAAAGGACAATAGTTTGAACCCTGTAACTGGTATTTTAATTCACCAGCACCCAGAGGTCAGGGCTTTATATGCCAGGAATGGATCAGTTACGCAAATATAATGGTTATGTAAGGCAATGTGCTTTGGGCAATATGTCAGTCCATGTCACCTTGAATGTCCCAGAGACTGTATATGACATTTGCCAGGATATCCAAAATGCTAACATTGACTTCCTTCTTACTGCATTTCACATCCTTTTAAGGATAATTAACAATTTGGCAAAATTGATTTTGAAAAGAGAGGAAACAAAAACAAAATTTTATTTACTCTTTTCCTTCTTTATCCCTAAGATCTGTTTCCCTCTGTGCTCCTTGCAGTTCAAGTTCATTCTGTAGACAATTGAGTCTCATTTTGATCTTGAATTTGGGGTAACTTTATAGTTTAAGGGCCATCTGTGAATCCCCTATCTACATTTGCATAACGTGGACCATCAACAGGAAAATGCAGTCTACTGAATTCTGCATAAAGCTCTGGAAAAAGCATGGCAGCCCTCTGGAAGTGAAATGGAAAAACTTAGTTGGCCCAGGGAGGCCTCCATTTTGGGCTGCAAATTTGGATATTTGGAGCCAAATACTCATTCCATGTGACTCCAGGGGAGCTTTGGTCAGTGTGTAATCCAGTGTGGGTTGGGCAAGGAAAAGACAGAAGAAAATGAAACTGCCAAGTTTGAGGCCTATTACGCATTTGTGACCTGACCTAGAATATGGTGCCGAGTTGTGTGTGGGTAACTCAACCATAAAAAGGCAGCTGTGGTCTTATTAGTCGTGAACTTGAGATCATTTTAGTAGAAAACCAATTGCCCCTAAATGATTGATCTGGTATTCGGAGGAAATGCTGTTCTCCCTGCTTCTCCCAAATGGAGACACTAACCAGACGCTTGTCCCATACCCAGAATACTATTTGTGGTGTGGCTGGTACTGTGGCCTGCTGGGGAATGATGACCTTGGACTGACAGTTCCCCTTTAAGTAGCAAACTTATGTTTTTCATCTTAACATGATATGCCAGAGGCACTGAATAACAATCTACATCCTTTCACACACCTCATGTCTGTGCCAGGTTTAAGCAGATAAAAAGCTGGAGGGAGTGTTTTCTGAGTAGTCTGACCAAGGCTAGAAATGGGACTATTCCATAAGAGACAGAAAGCCCCCCCCCCCTATTTTTTGCCCTTAGGCCCCCTTGAAGAAAATCATAGGGATGTTCTGTGAGCTTGGACTCAAAGTAGCTTAAAATTTCAATCCAAGGGAAATGTCCCTCCCCTTTCTTTGTGAGATTTTGCAGCAAAATAACCTGTTTGCTTGAGAGATTAGATTTGTCAGCTTCAGTATTGCATGGGAAGGTCTGACCTTGAGAATTATGGGGCTCTCAGAAAAATCAGCAGTGGAGGAGAAAAGCAAGCCTGCGGCCACAATCACCTACCCAAGCTCACATCTGTTAAGAAATCGGAAGAGGAGAGCCAGGGCAAAGGTGAGCCCACCCTACCTGCCTCTGTCTTCTCCTGAGCTACAGAAAAATAAAAATCTGGGAGCAGATACTAGAAGATTTCCCCAAAACGTAGACATGGCACCCTTTTATTTCTGTTCTAGAAGAAAAAGAAGTAGAGCATAGATTTTCTTCCTATGCTACTTCCTAATCTATGTTATGGTGCTAGGTTTTCTTCTTTTCTACCTTTTTTCCCTTTTCCTACACTTTGGCCATTATAGCTTCTGTTGGGAGTGGAAGGGCAACTGGATAGTAAA
Source organism: Canis lupus familiaris (assembly GCF_011100685.1). NCBI lineage: Eukaryota > Metazoa > Chordata > Mammalia > Carnivora > Canidae > Canis > Canis lupus. The sequence continues at coordinate 21,592,238 of NC_049235.1, read as the reverse complement.
CCAGTAGGACTGAGGTTAGTTTCATCCTGAAAGTGCAGATTATTTCCAGGTGTGAACTAAAAGAAATCAAACACTATATCAGGTATTTGATGAGAAAAAGCTTGGAGAATAATAATATCTTCTATTTGGATAGCTTTTGATTACTTACAAAACAGTGTCTCCTGTGACCTCGTTTGATTCTCACAAAAGCTCTATGAAGTAGGTTGACCAGGTGTTGTTCTTTCCCAATTCAACAGATAAACTGAGTCCCCAGCTGATTCTGTAACTAGCCAGAAATCACAGAAGTATGTGGCAGAGCAGGCGTGGTCTGGGGATCTTGTCATTCTACCCTGTCCCCTGCCAAAGTCTTATCTCAGGCTGCAAAATAACAAGTGATGATGGGTGACCCATGGCATCCTCTGGTGTCATGCTTCTGCTGTGAACCCCCCCACACACACACTAGGGTGATTATAATGTCTTCCTTCTGGCTACATAAAGCCTCACCTCCAGCAATCCATCAAAATTCTTTCTGGTAGGACCTTCTTGGCGGATCATATTGGACTATAGCGGGTTTCACTTTCCATGAGACAGAAGCCAAAGTGCTAATGAAGAAGTCCCCCTAAGAGGCCCCTTTCTCTCCTTTCTCCTTTACTTGCAAGTACACACCTGTCAGATGATCCTTTTCACTATCAGTTACCAAATAACTTTACTTTTTATTTTATTTATTTATTCATGAGAGACAGACAGACACAGAGAGGCAGAGACACAGGCAGAGGGAGAAGCAGGCTCCATGTAGGGAGCCTGACATGGGACTCGATCCCAGGTCCCCAGGATCAGGCCCTGGGCTGAAGGCGGCGCTAAACCACTGAGCCACCCAGGCTGCCCCTAACTTTACTTTTTTTAAGTCTTTGCATGTGTTTTAAAACTCCAGTAACAAATATTCATTGCCTTTACCATTTTGGCCAGCATAGGAAGGCTTTGGGGATCTTTACAGAAGAGTTTGTGTGTCTGTTTCAAACACAGAGAATTTTTACAATGGCAGATATGTAAACATCCTGTACTGGTGGCTCTCTCTATGTGGAAGGTTTTGCCTCCACATACCCAAGTTGCTCCTTCCCTCACCTCCCTCAGGCCACCACTGCAGTCTTCTCAATAATCTCCTCTTCCTACCACCAGCCTATTTAAAAATGTCAACCCACCATCCATCCTCCCCCCCAGCCCCACTCATCTTGCACTACCATTTCTTTTTCCATAACATGTATCACCTCCTAAGATACCATATAGTTTATTTCTTCACCAATCACACTTTCTTTACACAAATAACTCCAAACCACTGATTTGCCTCCACTTATGAATATTCCCATTTATATTATCTACCATGCCAATTACAATACCTTTGGGGCTACTTAGAGCATTTATGAGGGACAGCAACGGACCAGAATATATTTCAGTTCTGCAGATGTAGAAATTTTTTATTCAGCCACATTTGCTTAGATCTTGGAAAACCTGCGTTTAGGCCCCTAAATCACATGAGATCAATAATTATCATTTCCAGGGCTGATTTTCATATCTTGATAAACTATGGAGTGCTTTGCCTTGGTCTTTCATGATCTTTCTCCCTCGTCTCTACTTTCTTTCATAATAATTAGCAGAACATGTGTGTTACACAGAATGCCACCTATAGGTCAGTGGATATCACTAGGAAAAAGTAAGAAAAAGAAAACCTATTCAGTCTTTGTTAGCATAGGGACAGAATAACATGTGATGGAGTCATATGGATGATTGAAGCACATATGGACTATACAGACCCTTTTCCCTACCAAACGAACCGGTCACTATGGGAACAATTAGTAGAGGGAGGTGGGAAATGGTGAAATAAAACATCACCACCTTTACTAAAGGATTAAATAATTCTCAAAGAGACATTTATTTGCCAAGCTAATCAGAATATTGACACTGGTTAAGTTGAGTGTTGCCTTCCCAGTGGGGTAATCTGCTTAGGAAACAAAATTATGAGCTGAAATTTGCATGATGAATATAAATTCAGAGCAAAAGAGCTTAGTTATATTTGATTGGCAGCAGTGATATCCCAACTCCAGTTACTAGGGCTATGGACAGTGTACACTAGAGATACAGACAGTGGACCAGATAGTCACACCAATGGTCACTTGGTTATGTCTGCAACTACCATAGATAGAGTTACATTGGCTGCCAGTCTTAATTCTTTTGTTCTTGACTCATTGATAATACTATTTCTGTACTCATCATTCTATCACATCACTCGTTCTCATCTTAATATGTATGTGGATTTCACTTACATGTTTCTTTATAAGCTCTCAGTTTAGTTTATAGGCTGCTATACCTTATGCCTGTTGCTAACTGGAGACAATGTGCAAACCCTTTCCTTTCCAGACCCTCATTTGAATAAGGGGAATATGAGATTGCCTCCTCTTAACACATATCTTCAGTACATGTATCCAGTGACATTAGAGAATGGATTGTATTACACACTATACAGATTAGGTAAACTGTGATTTGCCTTGAGAATTCACCAGTCTGGCTTGAGCCTATACTGTTTCCTCTAATCTCTAATACCATCCTACATGATAATTATTCCTGTAGTACCCAGCCTAATGCCTTCAACACCTTAAATATTATACAAATATTTACATATTTAAGATGTTTGCAAGTATGACTCTATGTGTGTCTGTCTAAAGCCTAAGTATGACATGAAATGTAACTATCATGAGTGAAAAGATTGACAGATGTGACTACAGTCAAATTAAATATACTAGAGGGATATTATAATAAACATAATAAGTTACCAAAACATACTCTGATGGGAGAAAATATTTGCCACATATTTAATAGACTAAACTTAATAGATATGGGAAGAAATATTTGTCACTATTTCTTAGTATCCTAAACATACAAAATACCTAATGTTAATCAATAGAAAAGAAGACAGCCATTAAAGAAGAGCAAAGGACTTGGATAGGCAATCCTCCAAATGTAAACTTCAAATGGCAAGAGGTATAAAAAAATTTCTCAATCTTACTGGTCATCATGTACATAGGATGTTAAAAATAATGAGATTCTGTTTCTTATATTTCAGGTTGGCAAAAATTTCAAAAGATTGGTATTGGAAAGAGCGGAGAAAGATACTCTCATGCAACAACTGAAGTATAATTGAAACATTTTTAAGGAGTAATTTGACAAGATCTTAAGCATAGGAGCCTTTGACCTCACAATTCCACTTCTATATCTTATAACAATACTCTCAGAAGAGCATAGAGATATTTGAATAAATATATTAATGGCAGCATGGTGATAGCAAATTCCCCTTCCCCGAAAAGTATACCATAAACCTCATGCTACATCCTTAAAAGGAAATCTATATAGCCATTAAAATGAAAGAGCACATCTGTATGGGCTGATGTAAGAAAATGTCCCAATATATTTATGAAATGAAAAAAGCAAGTTAGAGTAATATCTTTGGTCATAATTTGATTTTTATAACAAAGTTTTTTAAATCTCAAAAATTAATTTTAATTTTCAAAAATTTTTAAATTTCCAATGTAGTTAACATACATACAGTTGTATTATCTTCAGGTGTAAATATAACAATTCAACAATTTCTTATATTACTTACTGCACATCAAGATAAATGTACTCATAATCTCCTTTGCCTATTTCACCCATTCCCCTTCCCTCCTCCCCTCTGGTAACCATCAGTTTGTTCTCTATAGTTAGAGTCTGTTTCTTGGTTCATCTCTCTTTATTTTCCCTTTATTTGTTTTGTTTCTTAAATTCCACATGCGAGTGAAATTGTATGGTATTTGTCTTTCTCGGACTGGCTTATTTCACTTAGCATTATATTCTCTAGGTAATCTATGTTGTTGCAAATGGCAAGATTTCATTTATTTATGGCTAAATTATAAATATTTATATCTCATCTTCTTTATCCATTCATCTATCCATGACTCTTAGGCTGCTTCCTTAATTTGACTATTATAATAATGCTGCAGTAAACATAGGGGTGCATGTATACCTTCAAATTAGTGTTTTTGTGCTCTTTGGATAAATAACCAATAGTGTGATTACTGGATCACAGGGTACTTCTATTTTTCAAAAAGAATTTATGTATTTATTTGACAGAGAGAGAGAGAGAGAAAGAGCATAGGGGACGTAGGTAGGGGAGAAGCAGATTCCCCACTGAGCAGGGAGCCCAATACAGAGCCTGATCCCAGGCCCTGAGATCATGACCAGAGCTGAAGGCAGTTGCTTTACCAACTGAGCTACTAGGGACCCCTCTATTTTTAATCTTTTGATGAATCTCCATACTGTTTTCCATAGTGGCTACACCAGTTTGTATTCCCACTAACAGCACACAAGGGTTCCTTTTTCTCCACATCTGGGCCAACACTTGTTTTTTCTTATTTTTTATTTTAGCCATTCTGACAGGTATGAGGTGCTGTCTCATCCTAGTTTTGACTTGCATTTCCCTGGTGATGAGTAATGTTGACCATCTTTTTATGTGTCTGTTGTCCATCTGTATGACTATTCTTCTTTGGAGAGATGTCTGTTCATGTTTTCTTCCCATTTTTAATTGAATTATTTGGGGTTTTGTTGTTGAGTTGTGTAAGTTCTTTGTATATTTTGGATACTAACCCTTAATCAGATATGTCATTTGCAAATGTCTTCTTCCATTTACTAGGTTGTCTTTTAGTTCTTTTGGTTGTTTCCTTAGCTGTGCAGGCAAGGATATTTTTATGTACATAGAAAAAAGGCCTGAAAAGAACACTAACTCCTTTGATAAAGACCTTTGTTTTTCCTTTTATTTACTTTGTACTTCTCTAGTGTTTGTTTTTTTACTTAGCAAATATTACTTATATGAGTTTCTTGGAGCTACCATAATAAAGTTCCACAAACTGGGTGGATTAAACAACAGAAATTTATTTTCTCATAGTTTTGCAGGCTAGAAGTCTGAAATCAGGATATTGGCAGGGTTTGTTCCTTCTAACAGCTGTGAGGGAGAATCTGGTTCGTGACTCTTCTCTGGCTTCTGGAATGCTCAGACATTCCTTTGCTTATAGATGTCGTTCTTCCTTTGTCTTTATATCATCTTCTTCCTATGCACATCTGTCTCTGTATACAAATGTCCCCTTTCTTTTTATAAGAAGACAGCCATATTGGATTAAGGCCCACCAATTTGATCATCTGTCCTCAATTTGTCTTAATGTCTTTAATCTGATCATCCGCAAAGACTCTATTTCCATATCAGATCATATTCACAGATACTGAGAGTTAGGACTTCAACATCTTTTGGGAGGGGCACAATTTAACCTATAGCACTAATTATGTAGTTAAAGCAATTAAGAAAACCCAGTCTATGCTCTTTGCTTCCACATTAACTTCTTTACCTTCCTTCTATATTTCTTTTAGTGACTCCTTTGTGAGTCAATATCAAAATCTGGGCACCCTCTCTGACGCTTTCTCCTCCCCAGCTGCCCATCCCATCAAATATAATAGCCCATAGCTGCTTTTTCATGAGTAGCTAACTGCTTGATCACAAACCCATTAGTACCCAGGACACGAGGATTTTTACAAATAATGAGGAGAGTTTAAAGCATTTGCACTCTGAGACAGGTATCAGATAAAGAAATAATACATGTATTACAGCTTATGGGAAAGCTTTATTCAAGCCTGTTTCCCTTTTCTCACTAATCCTCCATAATGCCCCAGTTTCATAATGTGATTTAGTGAAATTAAACTCAAACAGCCCCAAATTATATAATTAATTACATTTGGCTTCAATTACATTGACTAATTGATACAAGCCTGCTCCAGGCTACCTGCAGCCTGAGGTGGAATGAGGCAGGTGGTGAGGGCCTCATTAGCTTATAGTTCATGTGTGCTAGCTAATTTGATTTTTTAAATTGTTATAAACCCCAAACAAATCATACCATAAGTCAGGTGAATCTGACTTATTCCAAGCATCCCATGTTATATATGTTTCTACAACCTCTCATCAAAGGTTGTGTGCCTCATGTGTACAATCTCCAAAAGTTGTGTCTTCTTATCAGTTTCTAAGATGGTACGTGGATGATATAATTGTTGAGAACTTAAGACTCTAATAATACAACTTTAAAGCCTGGCTATTCAATGTGCCTACCCATGAGCCATAACAGCAGCACCTGGGAGCTTTCCAGAAATGCAGAATCTCAGGTTTTGCCCTAGACTATTGAATCAGAATCTGAAATTTAAAAAGATCGTTGAGTGATCTGTATGCATTTTTAAAATTTTGAGAAACCCTGTTTTAGAGGAAATTTTGTGAAAGCAAGGGTCAGGGGCACCTGGGTGGCTTAGTCAGTTAAGAGTCCCACTTTTGGTTTTAGCTCATGTCATGATCTCAGGGTCATGAGATCAAGCCCCGAGTTGGGCTCCACACTCAGTGGGTAGTCTACTTGAGATTCTCTCTCTCCCTCTCCCTCTGCCCCTCCCCAACTCACACATGTGTGCACTCTCTAAAATAAAACACATGAATAAAATATTTAAACGAAAAGAGAACGGGTCTGTTCAACATGTGATTCTCACATCAGTGATCAGACTGTGAGACCCAGAGAGAAGGCAAGCAAAATGAGTAATCCATTTTACACACTGACTCTCACCTTACCATGCTTTTATAACCCCTCTTCCAGGTTTTCTCTGTAATGCAAGAACCTGGCTATACTTCTGACTATAGTAACTATCCTTTTCCATACTCAATTTATTCCTGAAAAATCTTCAATCTGACATTCTACATTATGTCCCAACTAACTTTCATGTCATATTCTCTTCCAATTTTTACTGTATACTTTAGCTAATATTTATATCCCTTGCAAAACTGGGACAAACACCACATATTCCTCCTTATTGGTTTTACTTGCATAGCCTCTCACACTCTCTCTTCTTTCCATGAAGCCTGTTCATAATTCCCCCATCAAAAATGATCTCTTGGGGATCCGTGGGTGGCTCAGCGGTTTAGCGCCTGCCTTTGGCCCAGGGCACGATCCTGGAGTCCTGGGATCGAGTCCCACGACGGGCTCCTGGCGTGGAGCCTGCTTCTCCCTCCTTCTGTGTCTCTGCCGCGCTCTCTCTCTCTATGTCTATCGTAAATAAATAAATCTTTAAAAAAATATAAGAAAAAAACCCAAAAATGATCTCTTTGAATTCTTATCAAATGTTGCACCCCTCTTAAACTGGTTATATTGTCTTTTAATCCTTATTTCCTCACAAAACTTAACCAGCATAGTGCTCAATACTTTGTAGGTGATCAATAACAATCAGATGACTCACTGACCAAATGAATGAGTCTGTGAAGTCAGGGCTCACCAGTTTATTAAGACCAGTTACATTCTAAGAACTGTGAGTCTATTTGTTTTCTAACTTCCAAGGGCTGATATTCAGCTCCTTCTCACATAACACTCTCAGACAGTGATTAGACTCTACCAAGGACACTGGCCTGAATCAAAAACACAAGACAATGTCAGTCTTCTTCATTCCATATGAAGCTCAAAGTGATGGTGGCTCTGATGCTCACAGGCACTCACAGACAGAGGCAATCTTTGCATGATTTGTGTACTGACAGCCTTTCTAGTTCACTCAGTTACTGTGCACCATTCAACTTTCAAGAAATTTATCCAAATAATACTCTTGTTAATTCAGAAAGGATTTCAAAGGAGCATTGATGAGAAGATGAAATGTTTCTAGCCAGAGCCAGAAGATGAAATACCCATACTATTTGCAATGACCACTTCCAGAACTTCTCTTTTGAAAATTTAAAATAGCATTTCCAGGCATGAACCTCAGAAACGGATCTTATTTTGTAAAATTACATCACATTAATTTCACCTTCCTTGATATTGGCATGCTACATGGTGGTCTAGATTATACTATTTGAATTCTGACCCAACTCCCAGCTTCTCTTTTGAGATTTATTAGTATTGGTTTCCTTTCCTTGAGCAAAAAACGTCAAAGGTTATGTAGCCATGAAGAAACTACTTGTAATGTGAATATCAATATTATAAATAGGTAAATCAAATTTCCTGTGGACAACTCCAGAGTTTATATGTTTAAATTAAAAGTAATTGATAAAATGTAGTTTAGGATATTTTTATTGTGGTAGCCTATATATATAACATAAAATATACCATTTTCACCATTTTTAAACATTCAGTTCGGTGGCATTAAATACGTTCACATTGTTGTACAGCCATTACCACCATCCTTCTCCAGAAGTTTTTCATCTTTCTCAACTGAAACTCTACCTATTAAACATCAACTCCACATTCCCTGCTTTCTCACCCCCTGGACAACACTATTCTACTTTCTGTCTCTATGAATATGATTACTCAAGGTACCTCATATTTGTGGAGTCATACAATATTTGTCCTTTTGTGATTATTCATTTACGTAACATTTTAAAGATTCATCCATGGAGCATGCATCAGAATATCCTTGCTTTTCAAGGCTGAATAACATTCCATTGTATGCATATATGCCACATTTTATTTATCCATCATCCAATGAATAGGTCGCTTCCACATTTGGGCTATTGTAAATAATGTTACTATGAACATGGGTGCACTAATTGTACTATGGGTTTTTAAGACAAGCTAGTATTTTGAACATAGAGTCAATGTGTTTGGAGGGGAAACACAAACTATAGATTTATTATTCCATTGATTCAATGGCAAAATTTGCATCTATGCTGATCACTCATCATGCATCAAATGACTAATTCTGACCATCAATCTTCAGTCTATGTGGCATATAATACCTATTAATGTGAAATGGAAAGCTAAGCAATAGAAATGGGGATTGTATGGATTTCACTTAAGCACTAAATAGTAAAAATTATCTTTTACTTATAGTAAAAATGGGCATTCAATTAAAGAATAGATATCTAATCAAATCATTGCAATTTTTTTAAAATCGCACCTTATTTGGAATTACCAAGGCCCAAAAAAATATTAATTTAAAATAAATTTTCCCAATTTTTCCCTTTGATTTTCTGAAGATTCCCCACAGTAGCACTACCTGGGAGCTTCCTCTCATGTCTTCCGGTATTTGGAATGAGGGTGATTTTCTTTGACCACATTCTATATTGCATTTATCCACCGTATGCCACTAGATTTTTTGCCAAAAGTGAATGTGGTATTAATGGGATGCAGTCCTATTGACAATAATAACAGCATGGATTGCTAACCACATGATAAGATCAAGATGCATATTTGAATTGGCTGTATTTATGTTCCAGATGCAAGATGATTATCTGACAGCAGAGGCAACATGATTTAATACATAAGGCTCAGGGCCAGGAATTGTGAAATCTGGGTTTTATTCCTGGCTTCATCACTTTGGCCATGTATACATGAGTAGAGTATTTTGTAATTGCACTGTTCTTGTTGACCCCAAACAGTTTCCCTGCCCTGCTCCTGCCACTAAAAGTATTTTACTATGTTCAGTTGTAATACAATTGCCCTTCTTCCTTTTCCTTCTGCTTCTCTTACTAACCGTATCGACTTTTATTATATAAATAACACATTAATACATTTTACTGTTTTTTAAAAATTCACAGATGATGTTAATTACTCCTTAATGTTCATTTTTCCAATCCCACACACCTCTCCATCTCTTGTTTCTAATCTTTTTCCTCTTCCCACTTGCTTTCATTTAATTCATTTTCTGGTGGAAGAGACTCATTCCATCTCTACCCCACCCTCTTTTCCATCTTTACACCAGTTTGAGTTCCACATATCACCATAAAATACTCTAAAATACATGATGGTGGACTTCTGGTCTGGCATGTAAGAAGCTTGGAAGTTAAAAAAAAAAAAAAAAAGAAGAAGAAGAAGAAGAAGCTTGGAAGTTGCCACTTTATCCTAATAAGTTAAAAGCTAAACAAACTGAAAAATCAACAACTCTTCTGAGATCCATCAGAGAAGTGAGGTCACAGGGCAAACCATTGCCTCCCAAATTGGAGAGATGATCAGGTGAATATGGAGAATCCCAACTTACTGGAATAGAAGTCTGCAAGTGGCAACCTCCATGGGAATCAGGGCCAGGGTAGGGGAACCTGTATGTAATTGATGAATTGCTGGAGCTCAGCAATTCTGAGAGTTAAGTCCCAGGGGAGTCCTAGTCATAGGAGAACTCCCATAACTTTGTGAATTTTATCTCCTGGAGCTCTACCAGAAAAATGCCCTCTACCAGAAAAATGTTTCCAGTGGGGAAGGGGAAAAGGAATCATTTTGAAATATGCCAGAGCCTTCTGTTCTTAGTAAGGTCTGCCCACAAGAAAAACTATTTAACCAGAGCCTAACCTTGCTGTGGTTTTACCAGGAGCTAATGTGCCTGGGGGAAAGGGAAATGTTCAACTCTAGCTAGATCTAGATTTCTATGAGGTAAGGAAAGTACTCAACTCCAGGCCTCTCTAATTTTCTATATGGGGGAAGGGAAATACTCAGCCCTACCCCACTGTAGGCATTCTTTCCCACCTAAAGAGAGCAAGAGAACTGAGAAGCTCATAATCCAGAGGTATAAGCTCACTAAAAGACAGACCTAATCATAGGGCTATGGAACACTTCTTCTTCCATCCCTCATATTATAAAGGCTTATTTACAGCAATTACAGCCAGGATAACATGTCTCCCTATTAGGAAAAAGTTACAACATGCAAAAAGGCAAAAACACAGTCTGAAAAGATTCAGCATCAAAACCAGATTCAGATATGGCAAATATGTAGGAATTATAAGACCGCAAATTTAAAAACATTATGGCTAATATGCTAAGTGTTCTAGTGGATAAAACAGACAGCATAAAAGAACAGGTGGACAATATACATATAAGATGGAAATTCTAAGAACCAAAAAAATAAAAGTAAAAGTTCAAAAATGCTACAATAGTAATGAAGAATGCATGGGCTTATTAGTAGACTGGACATGACTGAGAGGAAAATCTCTGAGCATGAGAATATCTCAGTAGAATACTACAAAACTGAAAAGCAAAGGAGAAAGAGACTGAAAAACCATAACAGAATATCTAAGAACTATGGTATAACTATAAAAAGGTATAACATACACATAATCTGAAAAAAGAGAAAAAGGAAAAGAAGACATAGTTGAAACAATAATGACTAAGAATTTCCCTGAAATTATGTCTGACACCAAACTGATCCAGAAATATCAGAGAACACAACATAGGATAAAAAGGTTAAACAATAACAATAACAAAACTAGGCCTTGACATATCATCTTCATATTATAAAAAAACAAAGATAAAGAAAAATCCTGAAAGAAGTAGGAATGAGGTGACCTATCTAGTTCAGTCAGTAGAGTATGTGACTCTTGATCTCAAGGTCATTAGTTCAAACCCTGCATAGAGCTCACTAAGAAAGAAAGAAGGGAAGAAAGAAAAAGAGACAGAAGAAAAGATAATTATCATATGATCTCACTCATGTGGAATTTAAGAAACAAAACAGAGGATCATATGGGAAGGGAGGGGAAAATAAAACAAAACAAAATCAGAGAGGGAGACAAACTATAAGAAACTCTTAATCATAGGAAACAAACAGGGTTGCTAGAGGGGAGGGAGTAGAAGGATGATATAACTGGGTGATGGACATTAAGGAGGGCATGTGATGTAATGAGCACTGGGAATGATAGACTGATGAATCACTGAACTCTACCTCTGAAACTAATAATACACTATATGTTAATTAATAGAATTTAAATTAAAAAATAAAAGCAAGCAAGAAAGTCGGGGAGGGGGGAGGAAATACCTTACCCCTAGAAGAGCAAAGTTAAGAATTAATATCTGACTTCTCTTCCAAAAGCATACAGGTAAGAAGAGAGTGGAATGAAATATTTTCAGTGTTGGGAGAAAAAAAGAAACTCAACAATCTAGAATTTTGTATCCTGTGAAATTATCTTTCAAAACTGAAGGTGAAATTAAGAGTTTCTCAGATAAAGTTGAGAGAATTTGTTGCCAGTAGACCTGCCTAGTAGTGAGAAATGTTAAAAAAAAAAAAAAAAGTTCTTTAGAGAGAAGGGAAATGATCCAAGATCAAAAACTTGAATCTACATAAGGAAAAGAAGTGCATCAAAGAAGGACTAAATGAAAATAAAATGAAAAACCCTTTTTATTCTCCCTAATTGATCTAACAGATAAAAGTTTGTTCAAAATAAAAACAGCTGGGATCCCTGGGTGGCGCAGTGGTTTGGTGCCTGCCTTTGGCCCAGGGCGCGATCCTGGAGACCCGGGATCGAGTCCCACGTTGGGCTCCTGGTGCATGGAGCCTGCTTCTCCCTCTGCCTGTGTCTGCCTCTCTCTCTCTGTGTGACCATCATAAATAAATTTAAAAAAATTAAAAATAAAAACAGCTGTTTATTATGCTTATAAATATGCTTATGTATATTGACATAAGTGAAATAAAAGAAATGATACAAGGGATGGGGGAGAGGAATTAGGATTATTTTGTTATTAAAAGATATTTACACTACCTGTGAAGTGGTATAGTGTTGTTTGAAAGTGGACATAGGTTAGTTGTGAATGTATATTGAAAACTCCAGGGCAACCATTAAAAAAGTAAAAAAGAAGTACAACTCATATATTAAGAAAGAAGAGAAAATGGAATCCTATAAAAGCTCAATGAAAACTATAAAAGGCAGAAAAGGATTGAAGAAAAAATAAGAAAAAGGACAACTAATGGAACATAATAACAAAAATGGTAGATATTAATCAAACTATATGAGTTACCACTTTGAACAACATTGATTCAAATGCACCAATACAAACACAAAGATGTCAAAGTGAATCAAAAACCAAGATTCAACTATATGCTTTCTATAAGAAATCCACTTTAAATGTAAAGATACATAGATATTAAAAGTAAGTGAATAGGGAAAAATATACCATGCTAACACTAATCGAAAGAAAGCTATATTAATTTCAGACAAAGCAGACCTCATAGCAAAAAGAAAAAGTTATCAGAGTAAGAGAGGAGCACAATGTAATGATAAGGATGTCAATTCTCTGAGAAGATATAACAATTCTTTTTTTTTTTAAGGATATAACAATTCTTAATGTATATGCCATAAAGGTGAAAATGAAGAAAGCTGTAATCATATACCAGTGGGCTCCATGTCAAAACCCAAGAGGAAGTGAGCAGTTGTGGACACTGCAGGATCCTTGGAGATGAGCTATTTGGCAGTACCCCCAGACAGTATTAATGATCAATCTGCCCCTTACTCTTCCTGCTGAAGAAAAGATCATTGTGAACCATGACCCAATGAAAGCTCATCAACAACCATTTCCAGTGTCTATACAGCTGTAACAGCAGCGATCCTCATTTAAGGGAATTTTGAGGTAAACATTTTCAGTTTAGAATATCTGTTGGGGGATCCCTGGGTGGCGCAGCGGTTTGGCGCCTGCCTTTGGCCCAGGGCACGATCCTGGAGACCTGGGATCAAATCCCACGTCCGGCTCCCGGTGCATGGAGCCTGCTTCTCCCTCTGCCTGTGTGTGTCTCTGCCTCTCTCTCTCTCTGTGTGACTATCATAAATAAATAAATAAATAAATAAATAGCTAGATAGATAAATAAATAAATAAAGAATATCTGTTGGCCTTGGAGTTTTCTTTTTAAAAAAAGATTTTATGTATTTATTCATGAGAGGCACACACGGAGAGGCAGAGACATAGGCAGAGGGAGAGCAGGACCCCGGGATCTTGAACTGAACTGAAGGCAGATGCTCAACCTCTGAGTCACCCAGGCATCCTGGCCTTGGAATTTTCTAATGCTTCATGAAGACCATGATCATTAAGAGTGCTTCTAACACTAAAATATGATGCTAAGGACTTAGGAAACACTGTATTATTTCAACACACCAGACATCTAAGAGAAAATGAAATAGAAACCTGCAGTAAATAGATTTACTTTGGCTAGCCCATCTCAATAATTTATGTGTCTCAATTACTCATGCAATCAGTGATATACTCTCCCCCAGATGAAAACAAGTGATGAATTTTTTTAGCTTAATCTTTTTACTCCTACAAAAGATAACGAGGGATTTTTGTCTTCTGGGAAAAGAGTGGCAGTGGTGATATGGGCAACCAGCCTGAAGATGCTTTCAGAATAGCAAAGCAGGTTTTCACTTTTAAATCTGAGCTATAACTCTCCATGGACACAGAGCTCCAGAGCTTAGTCACCAAATGTTCATAGTTCAAGAACAAAAATACCTGTAACACACAAGAGTACATAGACTGATAAGCCCTCGGAAGTTTTAACTGGGATCAAATAGTTCAACAACTTATTACGCATGTTGTTAACAAGGGAACTAATTGTAGCTATTTTGGGACGCTACTTATCTAAAGAAAAGCCTATGCTTCTAGTAGAGAAATAAAGGACAGCATATTCCACTGCTGACTATCCTGGGTTATTTTCTTTAGCATTTGATCAATATTTGTTTGTTAGAAGACTTTGCTAATCCATTATTTAATGAAGTTAGCCTGATAAAGGGGGAGGCCCCCTACAGAAACTGAGAAATCCAAGCTACTTCTAGGATTGAATCAGAATGAATTACCTATTATAAAATATCTCTTATGATGGGTTATAAAGCTAGTCCACATTCATTTGGCCCTAACTCAGAACACAATGGCCAGTGTCAAGCACAATGCCTTACACATAAAAGGCCCTCAAACACATGCTGAATGAATGACTACAGCATATCAATGGTTTTGAGCATGAAATTATTTTCTGTTGGCCTGGAATTTACTCTTTCATTGGAAACTAAAGGAGTTGAAAACATATCAGGATATTTGACATAACCCAAATAATAATAGCTTGAGGGTTTTTCTCTCTTTTTTAAACATTTGCTGTAAACCAAGTACTATTCTAAACATTTTATATGTGTTAGCATCTTACATGTGTTACATGTGTTTACATGTTTGGAATTTATATGTGTTAATTTGACATATTAAATGGATCTCACAACAAGTCTGTAATATACTTTTACAGATAGAAAGCTAAAGCACAGAGACTTTTTTTAAAGATTTTTAAAAATTAATTATTCATGGGAGACACAGAGAGAAAGGCAGAGACACAGACAGAGGGAGAAGCAGGCTCCCTGCAGGGAGCTTGATATAGGACTCGATCCCAGGATCCCAGGATCACGACCTGAGCCAAAGGTAGATGCTGAACCACTGAGCCACCCAGGTGCCCTGAAACAGAGAGATTTTAAGTCATTTCCTCAGAGTCATATAACTCATAAGTGACAGGGCCTGGATTCAAACCCAGCCTGTCTCTTTCTAGGACCTGCAGTCTTACAAGTATTCTAAACTGCCACTATCAAGTGAACAAAAGCCATGTTAAAAATCTACATTTGCTTTGTGAGGCCATTTTGAGGAAAATTTTCTTTGTAACAGTGAAGCAATATAGTACAGTGGCTTGGAGCATAGGCATTGGAATCAAGGGTTTGAATTATGGCTCTATGTGACCTCGAGCAGGTTATCTAGACTCTCCAAGCTGACTTTAATCTGGAGGTAATAGTACTTGCCTCAGAGGGTGTTTCTGAGGATTAAGTGAAATAATCCATATAAAGCACTTAATACAATGTTGGACACACACAATAATAACAGTAATAATAATAATTTATAATTTTTTGAGTATTCATTATGTACTTACTAAACATCTAATAAATTTTAGTTTAAACAGTTCAGTGTGCTCAGTGAAGTTTAATGTCCGCCATATTTAGATGACTTGTAATCTTTTCTAACAAAGGGGGTACCCTTATCATCACTGATTTAAGAACTTTATGGAACAATCCTCATTAGCCTCAAACTAATAATCTAAAATCATGATCCTTTCTATGAAAAGTCTGTATATTACTAAGAGAATTTAAGAGAGAATTGAGCCCATTAAACTTTGCTCAGACCCACTCCCCATTGTCTACAAGTTAATATTACCAAATGACGAGAGGGAAACATTTTAAGACCTGCCTTGACCATTTCTTTCCATACAGAGAAGTGGATCTTTATGTCAACTCTGATGTCACAATTCTTAGTAGACATGCTTGTCTTTTATGGTAAGGCAGGACAAAGGAAGGTAGAAGTCAGGACTAGAGGAGATTAATTAGCTCTACTAAGTACCTACCGACCTTGGTTGGGGCTTAAACTTAGGATGTTCAAAGGAGTAATGGTGACCTCAGATCTGATTCCAGCTTTCAATGATATTCAAGGAGTCTGATCTCAGAGTAGGAGTGCCTTGGCAATAGTCTTTAGAGAACAATAAGAGGTGAAGGTCAACTGTTTGTATCTTGCTTCCTTGGGTTCCCTAATTAAGGGGATGATTGTTCTCTCACACCATCCAGTTGAAGCTGAATATCAAGCTATGGTAAAGAGACAGGAACAAGATCCAGACTTTAAGGAAAAGATGATAAGAGCTAGGATGGGTTGTCAGGGTCCTCACCAAATGCAGTCCAGGCCTGGCAGGAAGCTGGAGAGACTGAAAACTGGGATGAAAAACCTAACCTCCAGTCCAGGAACATGCCTTAGGGGATATGAGGGAAGGCTGTAGCAAGGCTGGTTATCGTATGGAAACTAATAGTGACAAATACTTCAAATCCCTTCATCCACTAAAGCTGAAATCTCTGAACTGTGATCCATTTGTGGGCTTCAGGGTTTCCCCTGGAACATGTGCAAAATACTTGTATGTGTATGAAAATATGCAATTTTAGTGAGGGAAAGGTACATATATTTCATCTGATTTTCAAAGCAGTTTGTGATACAAAAAAAAAACATTTATAACCACTGGTCTGAATTTAGTTCATATAGACTTTATAATTTGGTAGTTATACTAATGAAGCAGAGATATGCCCCATATTTACCTACTTTTTAGCCTCAAGAATGGCATAGGTGGTGAATAATAAAATCATAGCACTTTTATATGTTGTTTAGCTTCTTTTTCAAAAACGACCTATGTGGCAGTAGAGCCTCCTGCCTTCAGTGACACCAACAAAGAGGCAACACTGTGTATTTTTCAAGACTGGCCCCTGGCATGTGGGTGTGTGTACCTCTCTTTTCTTAGTCCAGTGTTGTTTATATCACTGATACTAAAATGCATCTACAGATATGGTTCTTAAACTCCTATTTGCAAACGGGTGCCAGTGTACAAGGTTTTCATTGGTCCGTATTGAAATGAAAACAACAGTGAAAATGTGATGAATTTTCTTTCATAAAGCTAAATTTATTCAATTTTAAACACTGTCCTTGACTCTGATATGGACAAAAGACTATGTCTTTACTATTTATTTTATGTGAAACAAAATCCTTCCTTGTATGTGTTTGCTGATAATGATAGTGGATGGCAGTCTGCTCTCTGGTTTTTATTCCGTTTGATCTATGTTTGTTCTCAATTTAAAAAAATTTTTAATTGAAGTGTAGTTTACATGCAAAGTTTTATTAATTTCAGCTGTACAACATAGTAATTTGACAATTATAAACATTACAAAATGTTCACAACAATAAGTATCATTACCATCTGTCACCACACAAAGTTATTACGATATTATTGACTACATTCCCTATTCTGCACTTTTCATCCCTGTGGCTTATTTATTTTATGACAGTAAGTTTATATCTCTTAATCCCTTTCACCTATTTTGCCCATCCCACCACCATCCCCTTCTGGCAATCACCAATTTGTTCTCTGTACTTATGAATCTATTTCTGTATTTTTGTTTGTTTTATTTAAAAAGGTTCCACATGTAAGTGCAGTTTATGGTATTTGACTTTTTCTGTCAGACTTATTTCACTTAGCATAATACCCTCTAGGTGCATTCATGTTGTCATGAATGGCAAGCTTTTATTCTTGGTTATGGTTAAGATATATATATCTCACATCTTATTTATCCATTCGTCTACTGATGGACCCTTGGGTTGTTACCATGTCTTGGCTATTGTAAATAATGCTGCAATAAACATAGGGGTGCAAATATCCTTCCAAATTAGTGTTTTTGCTTTCTTTGGGTTAATACCCAGAAGTCGAATTACTGGATCAAATGGTATTTCTACTTTTAGTTTTAAGAAGAGCCTCCATGCTGTTTTCCATAGTTGCTGTACCAATTTACATTTCCACCAACCTTGCATGAGGAATCCCTTTTGTTGGTCCTCAATTTAAATTTAAAAAAGCATTTTCTAGCTTATGAAATAAAAATTGTGGGAGTTGGTTCCTGACTGATTCAATAGTAATATATCTAGCCTAAAAGTCAATGTCACCCTCAGATCAAGTGGGTGTTTTTTCTACTCTGTACGCTGTGATTACTCATTTGACTGATTTTCCAGAGGAAAATTGTTTTTTTTTAATAAAATAATTTTTTATTGGTGTTCAATTTACCAACATACAGAATAACACCCAGTGCTCATCCCATCAAGTGTCCCCCTCCAGAGGAAAATTGTAACTAAAACAGGCACCACAGCCTGGTTTATTTGTTAAATAGATATCTGGATTAGACTACTTGAGTAGCTTCTGGAAATTTGTAGGTATGCAATAAATGCTCATTGAAATGGAATGAAATTGAAATTGCACAACATATAGAAGAAGCCCTCATTCAGTTCTTTCCTGACCACTGTGAATCATGCCCAGATGACTGCCAACCATGGAAGACATCTCACCTACTGTAAGTGGAAAGCAGCTTTTATGAAGGGGTGAGGTATTAGAGTAAAAATCTATTTATGAGAATCTCCATTCTTATTTTATTACTGACTTATTCAGTGACATGTCACAGTCATTGAAGTGGACTTTCCATCCTACTTGCAGGGAGAGAAAAAGTGTCAAATTGCCTCTGTTGTCTAATAGTCTTGGGATGTGAACATTAGGGACAGCGATATGGACATTATTTTAAAAATAATTATTTTCCTTTTTTAAAAAAATATTTATTTAAGAGAGAGAGAAGGACAAATGGGAGGAGGGAGTGGGGTAGAGGGAGAAGGACAAGCAGACTTTCTGCTGAGTGGGGAGCCATATTTGAGGCTCAAGCCCAGGACCCCAAGATCAGGACCCACGCCTATCAGATGCTTAATCAACTGAGCCACCCAGGAACTCCTAAAAAATAATTCTTTGATATCATTAGGGGCTTCAGGCACTGTGAAGTCAGAAAATGTTTATTTCATGATGCTTAGACCCATGTGTTCATGTACTTTTGAGAATAAATATGATGATTTCTTGGTGCCATTAATACTAGCATATTAAGATATTTGGTTTTTAAAAACAACTGTATGCCTTCATTCTTTATTAGTTGAATAGTGTGTTATTTATAGTTAAGGCTAGTTTATTAAATAGCCTTTATAGAAAATTATATTATAGGAAAAACATTAAGGTAAATGTCTTCTAAAAAAATTTGTGATGGAATTGAAACTATTAAGTATCTTTTAAAGATGATTCCATATAAGAAATACTTTGAATGATCTTTGTCCATGTAACCTTGGGCAGATCAAGTACGTCTCTCTGCTCCTCAACTCTATAAATATGAGTAGAATCTACCACAAAGAGTTTTTATAAGGATTACATGTAGTAATACATGTACTTTAGCACAGAGCATGACACATGACAATTATTCAATAAACTTTACCTACTATCATTATATTCATATAATTACTGCCACACTTTAATTGAAGTACCAATTGTAGAATACTTTAACAGCAAAAAAAAAAAAAGAGCTGTGAACAATATTACATTATTTTGTTCTACTATTAAGTTGCAAGTTCCCATCAACTCATTTCTATCGTATCTTCTTGAGAAAATGCAGGAAATATAAGTAAGTTCAATCATTCTCCATCTTGACTTTTACAGTATTTTCAGAAAGATCTATCTGATCTCCAATAAATCTCTACCCAGATAATGTAAACATGCATGTATGTGTGGGCACAAACACAAAACAAAGTATCATTTTTTTAAAGATTTATTTATTTATTTATTTATTTATTTATTTATTTATTTATTTAAGAGGCAGTGCATACACATGAGAACTAGCAGGGTGGGAGGGGAGGGGCAGAGGGAGAAGGAAAATCAGATTCCCTTTTGAGCAGGGATCCTAAATTGGGGTTTAATCTCAGGACCCTGACATGATGACCTGAGCCAAAGGCAGACACTTAACTGATTGAGCCATCCAGATACCCTCAAAATGTCATTTTTAATGAGATCCTTTGAGAATTTCAGTAAACTTCCTCACTTGAGGCTCATTTTTTAAACTGGCTTATATTTTATTGTAAACAGTGCTATAAACAATATAGAACATTGTTTAAAAGTCTGAGCCTTGGAGGGGTACTGCCTGGGTTCAAATTTCAGGCCTGTGATCATGTACAATGATTTATTCTTTCTTATCTTGAGTTTCTTCCTCTTTAACATTTGCTTTATAGAGGTGAGGCTAAAGATAAATGAGATACTGCATGTAAAATATTCAGTCTTATACCTGGCACCTAGTAAGTGCTCATTAAATTTTAGCTATTATTACTTTTCGTTATAGATGTTGTATTTTCATTTCTAGAAATTCTACTTGAGTCTTTTTATATCTTATATTTCTATCTCTTCATGCTTATGTTTTCCTCTGAATTCTTGAGCATACGGAGAATATAATAGTTGTCTAAAGTCCTTGTCTTCTAGTTCCATCATGTTTGTCATTTCTAAGTCTGTTTCTACTGATTGATTTTTTTCCTAGTTGTGGTTCATATTTTCCTGCTTTATTGCACACTGGGTAAATTTTTATTACATGCTAGACATTCTAAGTTTTGTCATTGATTGCTGGATGTTGTATTCCTTGATTAGTGTTGGATTTCATTCTGACATGCAGCCAAGTTACTGGGAATAGGTTAGTCTTTCAAAGCTTGATTTTAAATTTTGTTCAGGTTGGTTCAGTGAGACTTCTGTCTACAGCTAATTTAGCCCTCTATTTCTTTCCATGAATCCTATCTCCTATGTTATGAGTTTTTAACATTTTGGCTGATGGTAACACAACCATTCCCATCTCTGTTGGTTTCCCTACTCCTTTCCAGTGGTTCTTTCTTTGGTGTTAGGTATTTTTCTCTCATGCAGTACAAATCAACTCCCAGCCAAAGACTTGAGGGAACCCCTCTGCAGATTTCCAGAACTCTCTCCCTTTCTCCCCATCCTTTCTCTTCCGTCTTTTCCCACCTCTGCTCCCCTGTTCTCTTCTTTTCTCTATCTCTTTGCCTATATATAACTCTCTCTCTCCAATACTCTGTTCCATAAACTCTATATGTCTTGGCCATTCTAAACATCAATTCTGTCTCCGTCAATTCAGCCAGACCACCAGTCTTGGGTTGCCTTTCACTGTGCTACAGCTTGAAAACTGACTTTATTCATTAAGCCAAAAGACTCACCTTGTTTGCTTCCCTTCTCTTAGGGATAACTGTCCAGTGGTGCCTGTTGTCCAGTGTCCGGAAATTGTTGTTTCACATAATTTGTCCAGTTTTCAATTCACTCAAAGTGGGAGGTAAATCCAATCCTTGTTACCCCATCTTGGCCAGGTGTGGAAGTCCTTAATTATTATTACTATGAATGCCAGTTTTAGGAATAAAACAATCCTCAGGTACAAGTAAGATTACAAGGAATAACAAATATGAAACATCACAGACAACACACATTTATGTATGTGGTTATAGGATGTTTTTAAATACATACACAAGTCTAGGTCTTGCAACATCTTGTCTTTCTTTTTGTTTTTTACTTCTTTTAACATTGGCTTTTGGATTATTGGTGATAGCCCAATCTTTATGAAAAAGCCACAAATTAGGAAGGTTTTATATAATTTAAATTCTGTTTAAAGTATGTTTAAGGCTTTTGTGAGTGACTTGGGAAATTTAAATTTTCCATAAAAGAAGAAAATCTGATTTAAAAAATTTTTTATTTTACTTTGAATATTGACACCATGAAATCCTCTGATTATTGAAAATTAGACTACTCTTATATAAATACATTATAATAATTAAGCATGCATAAGAATCTAAAGTATGGAACCCTCCCCATGCAAGGGTTGGTTTTTACTATACAGCCACATTCTAATATTAAGCAATATCATGTCATCCCATATTAGATGAACTTGTAGGATGTATTGTGTACAGGACACACAGAGAGAGAGAGAGAGCATGCACACATGACAGGAGTGAGTTAAACTAAACTTCTTGTTTAAATAAATATTTTATACTTGTACATAGTATTTAATCTTCAGACTGAGGATTATAAATCCATACTGAAAAATGAGGAATTCAGACTTACCAAAAATTGCCCTGGGAATTTAATCACTCATTTTCAGGCAAATCAAATGTAGTACAAGTGAGATGGTTCTACAAAATGTTCATTACATGGAAGTTGTTCAAATGAGAAACACCTCCCAGATCCACAAACTGTGGTATATATGTCTTACAAAAATTACTCTTAAACCTTACATTTCCCCTTTGAGACATTATTGTTCCTGGAGAAAGTAGTATTTTTTTTTTTATTCCTAAATCTGTCTTCGATTAAACTAGAGAACTCTATAAATCAATAATAACCTTTTAGATATCAACCCCTTCATAATTATGCCCTCCAAATCCAGGTAATTGTTTGCATACTTTATACAGAAATAAATGGTGGAAAACATGTGTTCCATTTGATTTGGGGGTATGAAGATCTAGATTGCTTTCCAGCATTTGTAAACTTTGGCCTTATTCTCCTTTATATTACATTTGAAAAATTAATTTATTTCACACAGGAAAACAATACATCAGGTGATGCTATGCAGTTCTGGAGGGTAAAAAAATATTGCCTGTTAAAAACTGAGATAAATTTTATTATAATAAGGCTTTCATTAAATATAATACTCTACAACCAGTGAGTTTAAAGGAATGTTTTATTTTAGTCAAATCAGACTCTGGGTATCCTTCTGATATTTCTGGTACATTTCCCAACAGGAAGTGGCTAAAAACCCAAGTAGGAGTGATCTCAGATTAAGAAACAACACAGGCATCTTAAAGGCTCTCTATTTGTAGAATGAAATGACAGCAACCAGAGAAGCCTGAGGCTGTTTTCCTAGATGCCTACTCTGGGTGCCAGCCATCTGTGTTCATTTAGGTGGAGCATGTGTGTGTGTGTGTGTGTGTGTGTGTGTGTGTGTGTGTGTGTAGGTAGAGAGGGGGGTGAGAGACAGATCTCAGGTTGCAAGTCTGAGTGTGGACTCTGATACAGAATGCAACCTTCTGCCTGGTGCTTCTCAAACAAGACCCTTCATCTGCTGGTCCCTCCAGAGTAGTAATTTCACCAGTACCAGCTGCAAGGGGAATGTTTTGTGTTTTCTTTATTCAAACTGAAAGATGTTAAACAGAAATTTTCAGAAGCACTTTTGTTTGGAAAAGGGGAAAGGAAGATCACGGAAACTGGAAAACATCCATGAAATTAGCCCCAAATCATGGCCAATACTGATCATTTCCTGACAGGCTGTCTATCAGCAAAGCCACAACAATAGTTTATTCAGGGCCTTCTGGTGCCAACAGTGATAGATCATCGCTAACTGTTGATACAATTGTGAATGTTTTTAAGTTTTAACTTTCATAGCTGCAACAGTAGGGAGAACAGCACACTCTACTAGTAGGTCTTCCAGACCCTTTGTTAATACTCCTCTCTAACAGATTGCTATGGCAGGAAGTAGAGGAATAACAGTTTAAACTAACGGCCGGGCATATCTAACTCACCTAAGGAGAGTGAAAAGGAAAATAGAAAGTAGGGATGCACTTGGCCCTGTTAGCTGCAAATTTGATATTTGTAAAAAAACTATTTAAACACAATGTCTATAAATAGGAGATGGAAATGAGCTAATTTGACTGTATGATTTTATTTATTCATTATTCATAACCAAAAAATTTTAGCTGCCATTAACTCATGCTCTTATCTATAAAATTTCTCAATATTTCTATGGTCTGAAATACCATTGCAATGTTCTTCCAATGTTATGTGCTCCCTATTTCTTGTTTGTTTGATCTTTTTTGACATATTTTGTTCTTAAATATGCTTTGGTCAGTGTTGCAATTCTGACAGCCATACATTGGTCAATGTTGCAATTCTAATGCAAGAGGAAGGGCATACCAAATGCTAGGGTTGATCTGGATGTCACATCTGCTTACACGGGAATGGTTGGTATTCCCAATTTAGTGTCAAGTTATCCATTTATGAATCTGTTATAAGGTATAAAACTGTCCCTTTTAAGCCCTCCTCAGGGAGAAAAATTTGTTTATTAACTGGATTAAATGTCCATTTTGAAAATAGCTGCTAAATTTAGTAGTAGTAAGAACATTTTACATATCCTATTCTGGTGTGTATCTAGGGCTTGGACATCACCTGGACCCATCAGAGAAGACAGGGGACACTTATTAAGTATTTCACAACTTTGAGAATTATTTAAAATGAGAAACAGACTCACTTGGATAATATTTTGCCGTAAAAATTCACTAGCCCCAGTTTGCACATGGCAATGCAAAAATACATAAGGAACTATTTAAAAAGTTGCACTCTTGCTATTCTGATATTTGACAACTCTGAGAGATTTCTTCCTGGGTGCAAAGTGTTTTTTTCCTGAGTGCTCTGATACAAATCTGTCTTCACATTTTTCAATCTGTGTGTTCCTGTTACTTTGTCTTATTTCATAAACCAGCCAGCACTTACCCGCGCAAAATATAGGATTTTCACAAAATTACAGGACAAAGATTCTATACCCAAGAAACTTAGCATGTGGTCGGGGGAAGCAAAAACTAATAAAGACAGGAAATAGAGACCATATATGTTTTGAAATGCAATAGGAAATGACTTTACAACGGGATTAGGTGACTGGAAAGCAATGACATAGATTGGAGAAAATCTTGCCTTGTAAAGCTAACCTTTTTTTTTAATCATTCCAAATTAATTTATTCATATTTCTTGTTGGCCTTGGAAAAACTGAATCATGAGTGAATGCATGAATTGTAAACAAATAGATGCATAGAGAAATAACAAAGATCTAGTATCAGATTCTAGCAGAACCATCAACATATATTTAGAAGTACTTACAATGTTTTGGGTAGAAACTTTGTGATTTTCTGTGAGGCAATTCTGTTTTTTCTTAACTGACCCATGCTTTAAAACTGAGAAGCTCTGGGATCCCTGGGTGGCTCAGAGATTTAGCACCTGCCTTCCACCCACGGTGATCCTGAGTCCCGGGATCGAGTCCCACATCAGGTCCCCTGCATGGAACCTGCTTCTCCCTCTGCCTGTGTTTCTGCTTCTCTCTCTCTCTCTCTGTCTCTGTCTCTCATGAATAAATAAATAAATCTTTAGAAAAATAAATAAAACTGAGAAGTTCTACTTCCAGACAACACTAAAAAAGACTTAAAGAGTAAATGAAGTGACATGTTGTTCCTTTTAAGTAGCTTATTGTTCACATAATATAGAAAACAAATATATGATCAAGCATGTATAATTATACCAGCTGAGATAAAATATAAAACAAAAAAAGTTTCATTTTAAAAGAGTGGTAGGGGGATCCCTGGGTGGCTCAGTGGTTTGGTGCCTGCCTTCGGCCCAGAGCGTGGTCCTGGAGACCCGGAATCGAGTCCCACATTGGGCTCCCTGCATGGAGCCTGCTTCTCCCTCTGCCTGTGTCTCTGCCTCTTTCTCTCTCTTTTTCTCTTTCTCTCTCTCCCTCTGTGTCTCTCATGAATAAATAAATAAAATATTTAAAAATAAATAGAATAAAAAAATAAAAGAATGGTAAAGTGAACTTAGTGTAAGACTAACATTGAAGACAGCCGTTAGAGTAGAAAAGAATGCAGCATCAAATAATATTGCATAGATGAGAGGAAATCACTGCATTTAAAAGGCAGACAAAGCAGTTAATGCCTGCTCAATCACTTAATGCCATATTTGAATGTAATGCCACTGTAGAATCTTGAGTAGGGAGTGACATGATGAATTTGGTTTTTTTTGGAGCACCACTTTGACAATGATGTTGGAGGGTTGGTGGCTGATGATCTGGAAATATGGAGCTATATTAGGCAGGTGTTGGAGTGATCAACCATGGTCAGACTTGGGTTGAGGTCATGAAATGTTAATGAAAGGAACCCAATCTGTGGACGTTTTGAAGAAATGCATAAAAATATATGACAGACTAAATACAGGAGGAGATGAGTGGCAGACTCCAAGATGACATCATGATCTCAAGTTTGGGAAATTAGAAGAACGTGTCATCACTTAGAGAAATGAGAACTTGGTCAGGAAATACATTTTTAAAATTTTAAAATGTATTTAGAGTGAGGTCGCTTCAGTTAATGTATTTTTAAAAACACTCTAAAGATCTAGAAATTCTAATTCTTGGTATATACCCAAAAGAACGGATACTAAGGACCTGAACAGATATTTGTATGCCCAAATTCATGGCAGCAGTACTCACAAGAGCCAAAAAGTGGAAACAAACCAAATGTTGACTGACAGATAATAGATAAAATGTGGTACAGGCATATAATGGAATATTATTCAGCCTTAAAAAGTAAGGAAATTCTGGTGCATGCTGCAACATGGATGAACCTTGAAGACATTATAGGCAGTGAAATAAGCCAGCCTCAAAAGACAAATATTGCATGATTCACTTATATGAGGTACATAGCACAGACAAACTTATAGATACTAATAGTAAAATAATGGTTACCAGAGACTGGATGGGGAGACAATGGAGAGTTATGTTTTGATGGCTACAGTTCCAGATGGAATGGTGAAAAAATTTGGTGATGAATAGTGTGATGTTGCACAACAATGGAGATGTAGTTAATGCCACTGAGCTGTACCCTCAAAATGGCTAAAATGGTAAATTTTATGTTTTGTATACATTACCACAATAAAAAAGATCAGTTTCTAAGAAAAGAATGTGCACACACAGAATGAATGAAAGAAGTGTTTCCAGAAAACAAGTAGAATGTATTTGCCTGGGTTCAAATTTAGACTCTGACCCTTACTAGCTGTGTGCCTCCTCTTTTTCATCCCTAGAATGGGGACAATAAGGAAAATTAAAATAAATAATGTATAGAAAGCTCTTCAGCACTTAGTAAGTTTTCCATAAATATTGTTAAATATTGTTTTCCTTTTCAGCTAAGGAAAAATCACTCTACAATTTAAATTTTTACTCTAAATATAATTAGACCTAAGAATTATTAATGTACATCTTTCTCGCTAAACAGAGAATAACTTCAGAGAAGAGGTAGGGTGGCTCTCAGGGAGCAAAGAGATGCCATGCTTGTTTGGGAAGGGCACCCCCTCCCTAGTGCAAAGACTGAGAATACATGAAATGAACCAGTAAATACAAAACTACCTCTGCCTGGCAGCTACCCCTGCAGCATCTGCCACTTGTCCTCGAAATATCCATCACATAAAATTAATTCTGTTTAATTTTTACTTTAAAGAAGTCTCTATAACTACATAAAAGTATTAAGATGAGACAACTAAGATGGAACTTCCAAGTTCTCAGAAAGCTCAGAGAGTCTGCTCTGAAATGGGCAGATGACTCAGTCTCTCTCAGAGTTCATTAGCAGAGAAAATAGGTCAAAAGAGAAGTAAGACAATGTTCTGTTGGACAGCTGTCTCTGCCACTGCTTAAAAAAGAAATTGGAAATTATTATAACTATTGAGTGTGTGGCTATAAAGATCTTTTAAAACATCATAAATGTCACAAAAGCACTTAGATATTCTTAGAACTTTTAAACACTGCATGTTCCTGGTTTAAGAGAAATTTTCTATCATAAAGGGTGTCAAAACCAGAAATATGCTAATGGAAAAATACTTTTGAAAATCCAAATAAGTGACCAAATGTCTCAGCTTTTTTTTTTCTTCAGAGATACCTGCATAATACAGACACAGTAACACAAAGCAGGATACACAAGCTTAGATATGTTATTAATTACATTGTATCTTCCACTCAACATATTTAAAACTGCAAAGAACCTCAGAGATCATTTGTGGTAGAACTGAGACCAGAATCCAGGGCTCCAATTCTCAGTTCAGTTCATGTCCCCACTGTATACACTGCTGCTCCAAGGCATCCCAGGGCAGGGTTCAGGGAATATCATTAAGCCCCCATACCTGATATCAGCATAACAGAGTCAATGTAAACTCAGAGCCATTTTGACAACTCTGCCTGTGATCCTTAGATGCCATCTTATCCAAAATTAACTTTAGTCACTCTCTGATTTCCAACTGTTCTTAGAATACACATCATACCTCCCAACATGTGGCCACATTCTTCTTGGCCTCGTGGCTTGTTGTTAGCCAGTGTCCACCCCAAGCCTGTGAATTGCAGCCTCTCCTATGCTGATACTCAGACAACAGGTGTCTCATCTCCTGCTCTGCATCACAGGCATTCTAAAGAGACACCCCTGTGGTCTTAATTCATGGAAAACAATCATTTTACTGTACAAAATCCAAAGCCCTAGGGAGGCAGTTTAGTAATTTAGCATTTTTGTTTCATGTGAAAATATTATTTCTAGTTTATAATGGGAAGTTCAAAAACATTGTTTCTTATCATTAAAAGCTTTCAGCATTGTGTAATCTGGGCTTCTTATAGGTATGTTTCCTATAAAATGCCCTGAGGAACAGCATACCGGTCTTTTACAAAGAAGTATTTTCAGTATCTTCTGTTGCTTAAGGAAAAAGTCTTTAATTTAGAGCTGAATTAGTCATACAGATAAACACTTTAAAGTCTTTGAAATCTGCAGTTAGTTTTAACAAGCTTTTAAGATAAATTAGGAGCGTATTCTATCTGTTATGTTGTGATGACTGTGAATTAGAGGGAGAAGAGAACACCCAGGCTCATCCATTCAAGAACTTTTTCTTTTTTTGGCATCATACTCTGTGCTAGACCTTCTTTTGGAAAGTGGAGAATATATGGATCTTGCCCTCAGGGATCTTGAATTAAGTGAGGGCCCTGTAGTGGGTTGAATGGGACTCCAGCCTCTCCCTAAATTCATGTCCATTGAGAATATCAAAATGTGACCTTACTTGAAGGAGTCTTTGCTGATACAGTTAAGATGTAAGTTCAGGGGCGCCTGGATGGCTCACACAGTTAAGTGTCAAACCCTTGATGTCAGCTCAGGTCTTGATCTCACGGTAATGAGTTTAAGCCCCAAGTTAGGCTCTGCGCTGAGTGTGGAGCCTGCTAAAAAAAAAAAAAAAAAAAAAAAAGTTGTAATTTAAGATGGGTCATACTAGATTAGGGTGGACCCTAAATTCAATCATTTGTGTTCTTATAAGAAGAGAAGAGGACACACAGACGTAGATACACAGAGACACACGGGAGAGAAGGCCATGTGAAGGGAGAAGGCATAGAGCAAGGAATGCCAAGGATCTCTGCCAACAACAATAAGCTAGAAGCTCTATCCCTGAATCCTTTGAGGGATCAGGTCCTTGCCAACACCTTGCTTAGGACTCCTAGCCTCCAGAACTGCAAGAGAATAAATTTCTTTTGTTTTAAGCCACCTAGTTTGTGGTAATTTGTTACAGCCATTCTAGGAACCTATTATATGTCCTATCTCCAAAAAAGTCTGATTTAATTGGCCTGTGGCGGACTTGGGTGTCAGTATTTTTATAAGAGCTTCCAGGTCATTCTATGGTTGAGACCATCAATGTAGCTTGGTAATTTTCAAAGTCCCCAGAGCAACAGCAACAGCAGCTCAGAACTTAATAGAAATGAAAATTCTCAGGCCCCAGACAGCCCTAATGAATCAGAAATTCTAGGGGTTGAAGGACATTTGGAGGGCATGGTTGGTTAAGCTCCTGACTCTTGGTTTTGGCTCAGGCTGTGATCTCAGGGTGGTGAGATCAAGCCTTGCATCAGGCCACGCTCAATGTAGAGTCTGCTAAAAAGACTCCCTCTCCCTCTGCCCCTCAATCTCTCTCTCTCTCAAATAAACAAATAAATCTAGAAAGAAAGAAAGAAAGAAAGAAAGAAAGAAAGAAAGAAAGAAAGAAAGAAAGAAAGAGAAAGAAAGAGAAAGAAAGAAGAAAGGAAGGAAGGAAGGAAGGAAGGAAGGAAGGAAGGAAGGAAGGAAGAAAGAAAGAAAGAAAGAAAGAAAAAAGAAAGAAAGAAAGAAAGAAAGAAAGAAAGAAAGAAAGAAAGAAAGAAATTATTAATTTCTTAGCATCAGGTCTGTGCTGGGGGTGGGGCCCAGCAATTTGTAGTTTATCAAGCTCTCCAGGTGATTGTGATGCGACTAATGTTTGAGAACCACTGCTCTGGTTGATAAGGGAGGCTATGAAGCAGTGGAAGATAATCAACAAACAGGAATGGAGAAAAGCAATAGGCAGGGATATTTGAGAAAGTAAGGGAAGAGTGTATATTGCCTTGGGTGGCGCTAAGACAATGTACCTGAGAACCTCAGTGCCCGGCATTGCTTGGAGGCATCTTCCAAGTTCCAATCCATCTTCCAACTTCCATTTTTGAAGACCAACTTTCAAATTTGAGAGCTTTCCTTATAATGTTGCTATTAGGGGATAGGGTATATAGCCACCTAAATCCTACATTAAGATTTTATCTGGACCAAAAATAGCTGGAGACCCCAGCTTCCATTGCCTACAGTGATCAACAATTAACACAGCTACACATAAACATTCTGGGGATTTTTTTTTTTGTATTTTCATTTCTAAAAAATACTCCATCAAAATATTATTTTCTTGATTACTTGATTAAATTTTGTGCCCAAAGCAAGCACCTCACAGTCCTCATCTGCCTCACCCTTACCTGGGCCCTAGAAGCTGGAATGGGTTGGCCATATGCAGGTTATTTTTATCTAGCTCCCAGTCTTGCAGCTCCAAGGTTCTCTCAAATAGTCACATGCACATGTTAACAGAACTTTCTGGCATCTTGGCTAAATTCTGGTTGAATGATAGGAATAGGGTCCCAGGAGCAGAAAGCAGCCTTGAATTCGGTGCTTTTCAAGGGGTACTGGAGAAGAACTCTTTAATGGGTTGTTTAATGTGTGGACCAGTCTAACTCAAGTAACTAGAAAATCTGCCCTTTTTTTTGGCGGGGGGGGGGGGACTCTTCCAGCATTTATATACCCATCCCAAGGAAACTTAGATTTGCAAGTTGCCTCATCCGTAATTTTCTATTCCAGAGCCTAAAGACTAGCTTCAGTCTTATTTTGCACTAAAGGCAAAAATAAGTGACATCTAGCCTGAATAGCTGGTGACCAGGGTTTGGAATGATAAATAAGCAGTCTGAAGGTAAGGGAGAGGGGTCTTCGATCTACTGAGCAGAAAGTAGCCCCCTCCTCTTTATGTTGCTTCTGGTTCCCCGCCCCCATCACTCAATGATAGCAGCTTAAAATCTGGTGATATAACAGAGGTCAAGGTAGAAGTCAGGTGTTTGCCTCCTCTCCTCTTGTCAGCCTCAAAAGTGTGGGATAATGCTTTTAACTTCTCTCATGGGATCTTGGTATTTGTGCAGTGCCTGCTATGTAAGGATGAAAAGGGAGGGCAATGGCAATATAAGGGAAAAGGGCCAGCATGAGAAAGCTAGCTGGCCAAGCCCAGAAGACTCTGAGACCATGACAGTAAGCATCAGGTCTGCACAAAGCGGCAGATATACTTGGAGATGTCCAACTCCACAGCCACTGCTGAATAAATGTGGTTCTGGAACAAGGAGATGACAGCTCCAGAAGGCAAAAACGTAAAAAATAGTGAACTCTTCAAGTCCTTGACAATAGAATCTGAAACTAGAGACAAACAATATTATATTCTCAACTGTGACCTTTCCATCTGATATTTTCCTTTTTTGCTTCCCTGGTTCACGTATAATGATATATTTAGCGTAAAATGTTATGCAGTTTATCACCTGAAAAACTTTGGTGGGTGTGGTAAGCTGGATAATGTCCCCTGAAAATATTCATGTCCTAATCCCCAGAAACTATGCTACTTCGTGTGGTAAGAAAGATTTTGCAGATGTGATTAAGTTAAGGGTATGGAGAGGAGTAAATCTTTAGTTTCTTGGTTGGCCACTTCCTTCTCTTTTCCCTTTGCTTTGCTTTTCCTTTTTGCTTGCACTCTTTTGTCAGAAGATTTATCCTTTCCTGCTGCCTTTTTTGGGGGGGGGCGCTATATTTCCACTTTTGCAGGAGTGGGTTTCGCTGACAACTTTGCTGGTCTCCTCTTGGGCTTCTCCTTCACCACCCATTGATGGAGCTGACCTTCCTCTTTGGCATCATGGTGGGAGGTAGTGCACAGGCTGGGTGCCCGTGGGATGCAGCACATGACAACCTTTGTGAAGCTGGACTGCCTGGCATCTGCCACCCCTCACACCATCAGACAGATGTTTATAACAGGGAGAGTCAGAGTGAGTAGGAGGAGCTGTAAAGACATCAGAGGTTGGACTGATGCACTAAAGGAACCTCTAGAAGCCGAAAAAAGCAAGGAAACAATTTCTCCCCTGAAGCCTTGAGGAGGAATGCAGCCCTGCTCACAGCTTTATTTTAAATTTCTGATGTCCACATGAAGAAATGTTCAGCATCACTCGGCGTCAGGGAAATACAAATCAAAGTCTCAATGAGACACCACCTCACACCAGTCAGATGGCTAAAATTAACAAGTCAAGAAATGACAGACATTGCCAAAGACGCAGAGAAAAGGAGGCCCTATTACACTGTTGGGGGGAATGCAAGCTGGTACAGCCACTCTGGAAAACAGTATGGAGCTTCCTCAAGAAGTTGAAAATAGAGCTACCCCATGACCCAGCAATTGCACTACTAAGTATCTACCCCAAAGATACAAATGTAGCGATCCAAAGGGGCAACTGTATCACAGTGTTCATAGCAACAATGCCCAGAATAACCAAAGTATGAAAAGAGCCCATTATTATCAAAAGATGAATGGATATAAAGATTATATATATATATATTATTATATATTATATATAATATATATATTATATATATATAATGGAATACTACTCAGCCATCAGAAAAACGAGACCTTGCCATTTATATTGACGTGGATGGAACTAGAAGGTATTATGCAAAGTGAAATAAGGCAATCAGAGAAAGACAATTATCATATGATCTCACTCATATGTGGAATTTAAGAAACAAAACATAGGATATAGGGTAAGAGAGGGAAAAATTAAAACAAGATGAAATCAGAGAGGGAAACAAACAATAAGAGACTCTTAATAACAGGAAACAAACAAAGGGTTGCTGGAGGGGAGAAGGGTGGGAGATAGTGTAACTGGGTCACGGGCATTAAGGAGAGCATGTGGTGGAATGAGCACTGGGTGTTATATACAGCTGATGAATCACTGAACTCTACCTCTGAAACTGTATATACTATATGTTAATTAATTGGATTTAAATTAAGAAAAAGAAAAAAAATTCTAAGAATTTTTAAAAATAAAGAAATTAAAAATAAATTTCTGGTGTCCAGAACTTTAAGAGAATAAATTTGCATTGCATTAAGCCACTAGTGTGTGGTGATTTGTTATAATAGCAATTATATAATACAGTGGGTAATTGGTTAACACCAGTCATTCCATTTTTTTTTAATTATGCCTAGATTTGGGCAGTCCCGGTGATGCAGCAGTTAGGCGCCGCCTGCGGCCTGGGGTGTGGTCTTGGGGACCCGAGATCGAGTCCCACACTGGGCTCCCTGCATGGAGCCTGCTTCTTCCTCTGCCTGTGTCTCTGCCTCTCTCTCTCTCTCTCTCTCTCTCTCTCTCTCTGTGTCTATGAATAAATAAATAAAATATTTAAAATATTATGCTTAGATTTAAGCAAGCAATGATCTTGCCTTGGGAATAATTTGGTGACATATGCCCAATAATAGCAGAATATTTCTTTTCCTTTGTACTTGGAGGACCTCAAAGTTTGTATGAGCTGAACATGGCATAGGGCACAAGCCTAACCAACTTTTTGGCGGTACCCAGGATAATGCTCTATGTAGTCAGGCACTTAATACATGCTTTTTGTCAGTCTTAATAAAAATAAGAGCAGATTATGGCTCAACTGATCTTTGACAAAGGACCAAAAGCAATACAATGGAGCAAAGATAGTCTTTCCGACAAGTGGAGGTGGAACCACTACACATCCACGTGCAAGAAAATGAATCTAGACAAAGACCTTACACCCTTCACAAAAACTAATTCAAAATGTATCACAGACCTAAACATAAAACACAAAAATATACAATTCCTAGAAGATAACGTATGAGAAAATCTAGATGACCTAAGGTTTGGTGATGACTTTTTACATGTAACACCAAAGGTACAATGCACAAAAGAAAGAACTGATAAGATGGAACTTTTGCTCTGTGAGTGACAGTATCAAGAGAGTGAATAAATTAGCCATAGACTAGTATTTAAATATTTGCAGACTTATTTGATAAAGGACCATTATCCAAAATGTACAAAGAACTCTTAAAAGTCAACAATAAGAAAAGTAACAACCCAATTAAAACGTGGGCCAGGGCACCCGGGTGAAAAGATACTCCACATCATACATCATCAGTAAAACACAAATTAAAACAACAATGAGATACCACTACATACCTATTAGAATAGCCGAAATCTTGAACACAGCACCAAATGCTGATGAGAACGTGCAGCAACACAAACTCTCATTCATTGCTGGAGGGGAGGCAAAATGGTACAGCCACTTTGAAAGATAGATTAGTGGTTTCTTATAAAACTAAAACTTACTCTTACCATATGATCCAGCAATTGTGCTCTTTGGTATTTACCCAAAAGTGTTGAAGACTTATGTCTACACAAAACCTGCACAAGGATGTTTATAGCAGCTTTATTCCAATTTCCAAAACTTGGAAGCAACTAGGATGTCCTTCAGTAGATGAATGCATAAACAAAGCAATACATCCAGACAAGGGATAACTATCCAGTACTAAAAATAAATGAGGTATCAAGCCATGAAATGATGTGGAAGAAACTTAAATGCATATTATTAAGTGAAAGAAGCCAATCTGAAAAGGCTACATACTGTATGAGTCCTACTACATGACATTCTAGAAAAGGCCAAATTATGGAACAGTCAAAAGTTCAATGATTGCCAGGGGTTGGCAATTAGGGAAGATAAATAGGCAGAGACAGAAATTTTAGGGCAGTGAAACTACTGGGTGATACTATGATGATGGATACATGTCATTATATACTTGTCTAATCCCATAGAACGTACAATATTAGGAGAGAACCCTGAGATTCTCTTAGGTCAAGTAATCTTTGACAAAGCAGGAAATAATAGCCAATGGAAAAAAAGACAATCTCTTCGACAATGGGGCTGGGAAAACTGGATAGTGACCTGCAAAAGAATGAAACTGGACCATTTTCTTACACCATACACAAAAATAAATTCAAAATGGATGAAAGACCTAAACCATCAAGTCCTGGAAGAGAAACAGGCAGCAACCTGTGTCACCTTAGCTATAGCAGCTTCTTACTATACACAACTCAAGGAAACAAAAAGCAAAAATGAACTCTTGGGACTTCATCAAGATAAAAGGCTTCTATACAGTGAAGGAGACAGTCAACAAAACTAAAAGGCAATGTTTAGAATGGGAGAAGATATTTGCAAATGACCTACCAGATAAAGGGTTATATCCAAAATCCATAAAGAACTTATCAAACTCAACATCCCAACAATAAATAATCCAGTTAAGAAATGGGCAGAAGACATAGACATTTCTCCAAAGAAGACATACAAATGCTAACAGATATATGAAAAAATGTTCAATATCAGATGTCCATTGACAGATGAATGGATAAAGATCTGGTATACATATACCATAGAATATTACTCAGCCACCAAAAAGAATGAAATCTTGCCATTTACAATTATGTGGATGGAACTAGAGGGTATTATACTAAGCGAAATAAGTCAGAGAAGGACAAATACCATATGATTTCACTCGTGGTGAATTTAAAAACAAAACAGATGAACATAGGGGAAGAGAAGAAAAAATAAAATAAAATAAAATAAAATAAAATAAAATAAAATAAAATAAAATAAAATAAAATAAAATAAAATAAAAACAGGGAGGCAAGCCATAAGAGATTCTTAATCATAGGAAACAAACTGAGGGTTGCTAGAGGGGAGGTAGGGGGGTGGTTTAAATGGGTGATGGGCATTAACGAGGGCACTTGTGATAAGCACTAAGTGTTATATGTAAGTGATAAGTCCCTAAATTCTACTACTGAAACCAATACTACACTATATGTTAAAAAATTTGGATTTAAACACAATCTTGGAAGAAAAAACAAACAAAACTATTCTTTAAAAAAAAAAAAAGAAAAAGAAACTCTGTCTCATGTGTCTCAAATGCCCTCTGCTGTGTATAATAACACTGCTTTGAAATTTATTTCTGGATTTTTATTTATTTAATTGCTTTGACTGGTGTCTTAGGTTTAATTTCTGCTGAACTCACCATAATGAAAACAATAAGATCCTTCCTCCAGCTCTGAGGGTGTGAACTTCGATGACAGTGCTTAAAGTATTTAAAGAATGCAGAAATTAATAATGTTAACTGATAACTTCTGTTTTATCAACAAAGCAGGATATAAGAATATGTATAAGGCATAGTCTCATGTATGAAAACAAAGTATGGGAAATAACTGGAAGGAAATGTTCCAAAATGTTAGCAGTAGTTTCTCCTGGAGAGTCCGATTATGGCTGATAAATACAGAACCCCCTTAGACCTAGGCAAGAGGTATTTTAGAGTGGTCCACATACCACAATCACAGAAATTTATTAAAAGCACATGGGTGCCCCTATCACTCAGAATCTGGTGCTCAGAGTCGGCACAGCACAGCCCATAACTCTTAACATCCACCTTCATGGCCACACTATTCAGGCCCCAGGGAAATGCATTTTCACATCTTTCACCCCATATCCTTGGAAGAAAAGGTGACAGGATGTGAAAGCTGTGAAGGATCGATTGTGGGTTATGATGATGACATTGCTTTGGAATGCTTGGAGAATGTGGAAGGAAAAAGAGTGCTGGGCTAAGAGAAAAGTTAAACTTGTGGAATTCCTCCTCTAAGGTAAAAAGCACCATTTCTCAATAATGCCAAGATTTTTTTTTTTTTTTTTTTTTTTTTTTACTTCTCCTGTTTTAATTTCTGGTTCCCATGGTATTCAATTGGCACAATATTTCATAAAATTTGTAAATGGCGGCTTAAGAACATTTTGTGATTTTAACATTTCATATTACTCTGAAGTTTGCATTCATGTATCATGCATGTATAATAGTACCAATTCTTTATACTGGCAATTAGATGGACAATAGAATGTTTAAAATGTGAGTAGTTTTATTTTTATAAAAATAATAAGATTGAATTTAAATGTTAGTATGCTCAGTACAATTTTGGCATCTATTAATTGTAATTTGTATTTTACTCTTTAAAGTTAACAGATAATTTTAAATATATATGTACATATACATACATACATATATATATATATATATATATATATATATATATATATATATATATCTTTTTTTTATGTCCCCAGTGCAGGGCTTGAACTCATAACCTTGAGATCAAGACCTGAGCCAAAATAGTCAGGTGCTTACCAACCAAGCCATCCAGACACCCCTATAATTTTGAAACTTTTAAAAGATAAGTTCTTTAGAAACATATAAAATAAACCTTATATTTAATTTCAATGTTCTCATAAATATGTTTAATTTTGCGTACTTTGAATACAAGTACAATTTTTGAAATATTTTAGACCATTTCTATGAGTTGAAAACTGTCTTGAATACAATAAAATTTAATGATTTTGCTGAAATAAAAGCAAGAAAATTAATTTTATGGAACAAATACATTAATCCAGAAGTTCCGAAAGTCTTTATCACTCCTTCAACTATCACCAGCCCATTGACTGATGATCTGAATATGTACAATAATAAGTAAATGTGATAGACTATCTTTTGCCAGACCTCAGACACATTAAAAGCATAGATTTATACATATGCTTTGGGTTTCGTCATTTTGAGAGTATATTTGTCAAGATAGGAGGATATAATACATTTTTTTACCAGTTTCTATGAAATCCCATCCAAGGTGCCAGAAGCAACAACCCCCTTGGGTCTGTGGTTGATAAAGTGTTCCTTCACTCTCCCATGCTATACAAAATATAGATTAAAGCCATGATGGATTGTCCCCAAATGGGAATATCACTGGCTTGTGGCAGAACAAGAAGAAGGTGGCCTGGAGGAAGTGACCGATTCACCCTGAAACAGTGGTTTCACCAAAACAAAGACTTCCCCGCAGCTCCGGACCAGGATTGTAAAAGTATGTTAGGAGCCAGATCCACTGGGAGAGGGCCAATTATTTCCCCAAACTGACATGATAAGAAAGATTAGCAGAAAGATAGGAACCTGGGGGAAATTGAGCCTTGCAAATAATGTCTCTTGTGGTAAGCTTCCTTCAGTTGCTTCGCTCAGCCCCAACATTCTGATATGTTTCATATAAAAAGTGCCTAAACTTGACAGACAGCTAAGAGAGTACCGATTGTCTCAAGAGCAGAGATTCTTTAGAAATGATAAGGTGCAAACACTGTCAAATGGCTCCCTTTGCATTGCACTGCAATCTCCAGCCATAAAGGCTGCCAGGACCAGCGGGGCCAAAGCTCCCGGCCATCCCCCAAACACCAGGCTCCAGCTGTCTGAGGGCTCCCAGGACTACATAATGATGCAGGCCTA
Source organism: Canis lupus familiaris (assembly GCF_011100685.1). Lineage (NCBI taxonomy): Eukaryota > Metazoa > Chordata > Mammalia > Carnivora > Canidae > Canis > Canis lupus. Next base: position 21,553,457 of record NC_049235.1, on the reverse strand, counting down.
CTAAACAGCCTGGCCTGGGATGCGTTTGTGTCTCTGGTCCCAGTAGTCAGAGGGAGAAGTGGCCCTCAGAGGATATTGTGTGGTCTGGGTGGGGAAGACTACTAAACAGGGAAGCCCCAAGATGAAGCCACCCCTCCTTTTTCATTTAGCTGGGCAGCAGGTTCACTGCTGAAACCAGGTGTGGGCCCATGGATTCGTGTCTTCTTCTGGGACCATGCTGCTGGGGAATGTATTCCCTTGAGAGAAATGATGGATTTTCTAGACTCCTCAGGATTCCAGATTGTATGTAAGCTGTCAGTAAAATCTGAGGGGATTCTCATCTCATACATACAGACAGAATTTGATCTGAGAAACTGGCATTAAATTAAGGAAGAGGACAGGAGTACTGGGCTAAGAACTGAATGCTGCTCGTACTTCATGAAGACTCACACACTTGAGAAAGCCTATCATATTCGACCCTGATGCACCATATACCTATATTCATAAAATATCTGGGTTTTGGTACCATCATTGTTAAAATTCTTCACGCCTTGCACCTATTTAACAAGTATCTATTTAGAGCTAGCTATGTGCCGAAGCAATTAAAACACAGTAATGTGAATAATCACAATATGGTTGGGATCCTTTAGATTTCTTTAGAAGAGTCATTCTCATCTACGTGGACTAGTTAAAATGCAGTTAAGTTCAAAGGGGGAAAGCGGAGGCTTCAACAACCTCTCTATCCCCCAGCTCATTGAATCTATTAATTTAGCATCCTAAATTTTAATATGGAATTATGGTCTGGCTGGATCCTCTAACTCGTGTTATTGTTTTAATCTAATCCTTCTGGAGCAGCAGTCCCCAGTACAGGAGGCCATCACAAGTATGTTTGGGGAGTATACTAGGGGGAAGAAGGGGACTATAAAGATAAGGTGTCAACAAGCCCATTTTTGATTATGCATTTTCTCAGTCAGGATTAACTGATAAATGAAACTACCTGTCTGTGAATGTCCTCAGTTTTTGATGTTATAAGATTCATTCTACACTGTGATTTTTCCGCCTGCAATTTCTCCACTTTGCTCTGGCCCTGTGCATCCTTTTCTATGCTTTTGCTCACATATTTGCCCTCCTCCTGCTATGAAATGTCCTTCTTTCCCAGATCAACCACATTTCTGTTCTTAACACACTAAATATACCCAAAACCAAGAGTTTCCCAGTGTATTGCTTTCTGATACTAACGATACAATAAGCAAAGATGTAGAGCTAATTTTTATTTTGCGAAGTACTTTTCTACTTCATTAGTCTTCACCGTCTGTCATTTTCCTGATGAGACACTGTGTCAGGAGACTGGTCCAAGGTCATGTTGCTAGAATGCAGTGCATCTAAGGCTTTATGTGGCTTTCTCCCAGCCCCGCCCCCAACCCTGTCTCCAGCCTGTTCCCTTTTTCATTCCTTATATCATTGATCTGTCTCCTTTTTTTTTTTTTTTTTGATGAAGCCAGACACAGGTATTTGTTTTTTTTAATCTATTTTCTGAGTTTCTTCAGGGAAGCAAACTTGACATTTGATTTTTGTGTTCTATTTTCTTAATTTTCACCCTGTATTACTTCCTTCCATCTATTTTCTTTTATATTTCACTTTTAACTTTTCCTATTTGATGATTAGTTCATGAATCTTGAGCTTTTGTCAATATGAGCACTTAGGGAATACATTTCTCTCTAAGCACAGTTTTCCACAAGGTTTGATTTAGTATTTTAAATGATTCAGTTCTGAGTAGCTACTAAACAGTTTCCATTATATTAATTCTCTGATACATATGAATTGTTTTTTGACTTACAAGTTTGCACTTTAAGTTGTCTTTCTTATGCCGATTTCTAACCTAATTGTACCATGATCAAAGGGTATAGAATGTCTGATACTGGTCCTTCCTGTCCCAGCTCACCTCACGGTCACTTTTCATACATTTTCTATGTGTCTGGAAAGAACGTTTATTTGCTGATTGCAGATCACAGTATTTTACATAAATTCATTCTATTAAATGTGTCCATTGTGTTGTTCAGTTCTTCTCCACACTTAGTGTGTTTTTTTTTTTTTTTTATCTTTTGATCTGTCAGTTGCTGAAATAGTTGTATGTATTAAATCACTTACTGTAGTGGTGAATTTAACAATTTCTCCTTTTCATTTCATAAAAATTTCTTTTCAACAAAATGCATTTATATTTCCAGGTTTAGATATACCTCAGGTGGGTAGAACTTCCTAATGAATTGCATCAGTGATCATGATATACAACTACCTCCAATAATACCTTTTTTAATACTTAAATTCTATGATGTTTAATATTAATATAATTACACCATCTTTCTCTTAAGTGGTATTTGCCTGGCGTATCTTTTTTTATCCTTTAACTTTCAATGTTTTTGGTGAAACGTCTCTATGTTTTAGGTGTGCTTTTGGGAATGCATTACCGAACTGGGTTTTATTTTTAAATTCAGTGTAATAGGAGAGTCTAACTTATTTACACTTATTTTGAACTGTAGTGTGTTTAGACCATCTTCTCATTTGTTTTATCTTATCATTTGGGTTTGTCTTTTTTCTGATGTTGTTCTCTCCTTTTCTGTCTGAATTTAAATTTTTTTACATTTTATGTTCTCTATTACTGTAAAAACTATACATTCTAGTTATATTATTTTAGTAATTCAAAAAATATTAACATGAATAACTAAAGTCAAATTTAACTAATATCTTTCTTTCAGAATACTAGATCCTTATAATGCTTCCATTCCTGATTCCCACCACCTCACAGGCAAATAATATGCAATTGCTGTTTATTATCTTATTTCTTTAGCTCTATAGGTTAAACATTTATTACCATTTTATATAGTTGATATTTATTTAGATATGCTGACATGTTTGCATTTGCTTATCATGTCTTCTTACATTTTAGGCTTTCTTCATGGGATCATATTTTTTCTTCCTGACGTATCTTTTCTAGAAGTTTCTTTAGTAAGATATTGATGGTAATTTTTTTCCATCTTAAACTGATTTTACTTCCACCTTGTTTATGAAAGATAATTTTACTGGTAACACAGTTATTTTCTTAAATGATAATTTTGACTTTCTTCTTAAAAGGTAATTTTACTTTCTTTTATGAGAGCTGATTTTATTGGATATATAATTATTTTCTTTCAGAAATTTGTGGACAATATTCCATTCTCCTCTGACTTTATTGTTGTTCTTAAAAAGCCCCTTCTGTGTAAGTACAGAAATAATAAGAATAACAAATAAAAGCTATAGATTATAGTATTACAATGTGCCATAGACAATTTTCAGCTGTATTTATGTACACTGTCATTTAATTCTCCTATCTTTACTGTGAAGTATGTCGCATCTTTTTATAGATGAGGAAATTGAGGCAAATTAGCTTATTAGCTATAGAGCCTAGATTTGAACCAAGGTGGTCCTGCTCAAGTCTATATTCCACAATTACATTGTGCAAATGCTTTGAGTTAGTTCTCTTTGCTTTTAAGATCTTCTCTTTGCCTTTGATTTTCTGTCGTTCCACTAAAATACATCAAAAAGTAGATCTTTTTATTTATACTGCTTGGTGCTTATGTAAACTCTGCATTTTATGTGACTTGTTAGTCCACAATTCTGGAAGATTCTCAGATGTTGTCACTTTAGATATTGCCTCTTCTCCATTCTCCATCTGAAACACCCAGTAGATATATGTCAAAACCTTTTGCTCAGTGCCCATATTTTTGATGTTTTTTAACCTCTAAGATGTATAATAAAAGTCTTTTCAGCTGGAGTTTTTATTTAATATCTTTACCTTTATTTCCTTTCCTAACAGTGTTTATTCTACTCTGTATCTAATTCAATTACTGTAACCTTAGGTTCTAGAAATTTCATTTGGTTCTTTTTATAATTGGCTTGGTACTTTTTATAGTATCCGGTGTTTTGGGTCATATTTTTCATAGTCTCTTTCATGTATTTAAAATGTATTCCACATAGTTATTTTACAGCTGTTTTACTGTGTGAAAAAGCACAGTAAAATATGTGGCAATTTTAATATCTGTAGTCTTTGTTGTTTCTGCTAACTTTCTAATACTGACTTATTTCCTCATGTATTTTTTAGTCTTGCATGTGAGCTCTTACTTCTTAGAATGGTAATCTTTGAGGCCTAATATAAGGGGAGTTTCTTCGTAGTTCACACTGACTTCTTCAGGGTCCTTAGAGGCCTCCCACATGTAGACCATTTTAAACTAAATTAGCATCTAGAACAATACAAATATCCCCAAACCCACTTGAGGGCAGGCTTCTGGTTATGAACATTTAGAAGATATCTCTTATGACCTCTACCTAGAACAGAGAGAAAGATAAGCAAGTTTGCTCACTTTCTTCTTCTAAGGAATGTTTTCTCCACTCCTTACCCAATTTTAAGGGGTCCAGGCTTTATACAGTTGGTATCTGATCACACCTTCTGCCTTAGGTGTGCTCTCGACTTTATCCCTTGTTCCTCATTACAGCCCTTGGAAAACTAAGTTCTAGCCTCCCTAGCAGCTACCTAAATCCTTCACCTCTCTAGACTTTGATTTTCCTTCATGAATTTGCTTTATGGTTTGCCAGCATAGCCAAGCACTTAAAATTATTTTCTTTTTAATCATTGCCAGCAGAAATGTGTGGCAATCAGATTACAGATGGAGAAATTACAATACAAAAAGAGATTCAACTTGATTTAGGATTATAAAACATACCCTTGCCATGGATCTTAAAATTACCCATGTTGTCCTCCTCCTGATGCATTACAGGCTCATCTCAACCTGTGAAATGTGAGACCATCTTACATTGGTCAGGTGCTTTCTCTGCTGAAATTGTATCACTTGTTGCAAATCAATAAATTAGGATGAAATGGTGTGTGTGTGTGAGAGAGAGAGAGAGAGAGAGAGAGAGCACATGTTGTTGGCAATATTTTCTTCTTAACAGTTTATTGACTAGAGTTTGACTAAACAGGCAAACATAATTTTCAGCTTGCAAATAAAACTTTCATTCAATAGACATTTTATAAGCGCTCAGGTTACAAAAGCGGCTAAAAGTTTTTTCCCTTGAGATGGTCATAGTGTACTGAAAGAGAACACGTTAACAATTATATTGCAATGTGATTAGAGCTATAATATTAAAATACATCAATTCCTGTGAAAAGGGAGTAAAGTGGACAAAGAATTGGAATGGAGTGAGAAGGGAACACAGGTCTTCAGGGAGTCCTAAGGGCCTCGTGGGACCAAATGAGGATGAGGGAACTAGGGCAGAAAGCATGGAAGAACACAAGCATATTCAGGAAATGCAAATAGTTCCATATGGCTTAGGCAGAAAGGAAAAGGGAAGACCTCTGGGTAAAGAGCAGTTCTTATGGAAAGTAATATAGACATAAAAGCTTAAGTTTTGGTTAGGACATGGTAAGAAAAATTGGTTCATCTGGAGAAGATGGTTTGGGGAGGGAAGTAGAGACAAAAGAAGATATCATATAATCATATAGCACATGATTATTGCAAAAGAACAAAGATGCAGAATCTCCTGTGTCACAGATTTATTATTTAATCAATGCTTCCAAATGTTAATGTGCATAGAAATTTGCCTTGGGTCTTGTTAAAATGCAGATTCTGATTCAGTAGGTCTGGAGTGGGCCTGAGATCCTATATCTAGGAAGCTCTCAAGTGATGCTGATGCTCCTAATCCACAGATCACACTTTTAATAGCAAGTGTTTAGAATATACCATGGTTTGTCCCAAGTCACTTATTAATTTTAAAGTTAGGTTCTAGTGCTATTCTTCAAAACTCATAGCATATTGCTATATTTCCAAAGAACCAATTTTTTAAAAGATTTTATTTAAAAAAAAAAAGATTTTATTTATTTATTCATGAGAGACACATAGAGAGAGGCAGAGATAGAAGCAGGCTCCTTGTGGTGAGCCTTATGCAGGACTCGATTCTAGGACCCAGGGATCACGACCTGAGCCAAAGGTAGATGCTCAACCACTGAGCCACCCAGGCATCCCAGAGAACTTATTTTTTAAGGCTTAATATGGGATATTCCATATATGTCCCATATATATTTTATCGCATTTAAACCCTAGAATTAGAGGAGTAGAAAAATAACTCCTATATGGTTTTCTCTTATTTCAGGATGCATAGCTTCTGGGATCTTATTTCTTCTTTTACCAAATGCAGCATCCTTTCCAAAAGAACATTTAACTTAGTTTTCTCACTTTATGAACATTTTACATCTACTCCATATAGTCCCTTTAACAAAGAAATCTTTTTTAAAATTTTATTTTATTTAAATTCATTTGGCCAATATATAGTATAATATCCAGTGCTTATCTCATCATGTGCCCATCACCCAGTTACCTCATTTCTCCACCCACCTCCCCTTCTGCAACCCTTTGTTTCCCAGAGTTAGAAGTCTCTCATGGTTTGACTTCCTCTCTAATTTTTCTTCACTCAGTTCCCCTCCTTTCCTTTATGGTCCCTTTCACTATTTCTTATATACCACATATGAGTGAAACCATATATGATTGTCTTTCTCCGATTGACTAATTTCACTCAGTATAATACCCTTCAGTTCCATCCACATCGATGTAAATAGTAGATATTCATCATTTCTGATGGCTGAGCTATATATATATTATATATATCTCACATCTTCTTTATCCATTCATCTGTTGAAGGACATTGTGGCTCCTTCCACAGTTTGGCTATTATGGACATTGCTGCTATGAACACTGGAGTGCAGGTGTCCTGTCGTTTCACTACATCTGTATCTTTGGAGATAGATACCCAATAGTGCAATTCCTGGGTTATAGAGTAGTTCTATTTTTAACTTCTTGAGGAACCTCTATACTGTTTTCCACAGTGGCTGCACCAGCTTGCATTCCCATCAACAATGCAAGATGGTTTCCCTTTCTTCGCACCCTCGATGAGATACCACTTTATTTATACCAGTGAGAATGGCTAAAATTAACAGAGAAGTCTTAAAACTAAGTAGAACTTATTTGAAATGTGTAACTAGATTTCAGAGAATTTTATATATCCCATAGTACCTAGCATAGGATTTTGTACACAGTGAGCGCTCATATCTGACAATTAAATAACCCTCATATACCCCAAGTTGTTTCATAAGAATTTCATAGCTACATAGAAATAGGCTGTACACATAATCTTTTGCCTCATGTTCATGTGAATTTTGCATTTCAAAATACTAGGCTCCCTTTACTTCCAATGGGAGTTTTGCACACAGTCTATAAATCTTGCCGTTAAGACATTTTCTTTCATTATCCTAAATTTATCTTAATTTCAATCCAATTAAAAATTGTTTACTAGAGTTTTCCCCCCATATAATTGAGCACAGTATAGTTGATTTTTTAACTGTAAACATACATCTGTGAATAATTCTTAAAAGCCACAGTATATGGGAGATCTTGCAGCATAATGGAAGTAATTTATTTCCAAATCACTCCCATTTCTCTTATGACTTGCTTGCAAAGCTTTAATAAAATCAAGTCCAGCAGGTATGACAAGAGGTTGACCTCGTTTCCTAAGCATTATGCATGCTGCTCACACAAAAGGCTCCTAAGGCTTTTACATAGCCCATAAATTCATCCATCCCCAAACCTATGTCCCTAGTTAGTTATCGTAGCAAAGAGTAGTGGCAATACAGCATGGTATTTAGAAGCATGGAATCCAAAGTCAGACTTGGGAGGTTCACAATCCATTTCTACTACTCTTCAGTCATGTGACATTAAACAGGTTATTGAAGCTTTCTCAGTCTTAATTACCTCATCTGTCAAGTAGAATAAGAACAATATCTACTTCACAGCATTATTGTAAGGATTAAATGAGTTGATGCATGTAAAAAGTGATAAATGTCGATTACTAGTTATTATTATAATCAGTATTATGGGCAGTTTTAATTTCTACCAACCCCTATAACAGCCAATTCCCAGGTAGTAGTTGGAATTGCCACACAGACAGTAAAAATCAAACATAAACATCTGCCAAATGATTATGACAATCATATCAGGGTCTGGTTATTCTGATCATCTTAGTGGTCAAATGTCATTGTTCAGCTAGTCATTTTTCAGCAAAAACCCATTTTTCAGTAAATAACCTTTTAATAGTTCCTAAACCACCTAACTGTGGTACTCTGTGTCTCAACAGACCTGCATTTTCTGTAGACATTTGAACAATGTGCCAGTTTCATCTGATTCATCAAATTGGTGTTGAAAAAAAAAAAAACAAATTGGTGTTGAGCATTCATTTTGTGCAAGGAGCTAAAGTAAGCTGTATGGAAGGATACAGAGTTGAATATTGACGGCTATTAGAATGCCTTTCTATGTGCCAGGCACTGAGCTAGGTGAAGAAGATACAAAAGAGAGCAAAGTACATGCAATTTCTATCACTGGGGAGTTTCTAGTTTAGATGAGCAAAAAAGAAAATAAACCACAATTATAATAAAGTGTACATGCCATACTGGGGAAGACATAGTATTATGTGAAAGAAGAGCTGGATCAAGAGGAAGTCAAGATGATGTCCAGATGGAAGTGGCATCCAAGTTGAGTAGAAATTGACCAGGTGAAGAGATAGGGAGGATACCAAGGAACAGCATAGGCAAAGGCTCAGAGGCAAAGAAGGGCCCAACAGTCTTCACTGCAGAAACTAAAAGGAGTTAAGTATCTCTGGAGTGTAAAATGCCAGAGTTAGAAGGGAGATATGCTGGTAGAACATGGTAAGTCATGGCAAGGAGTTTGGATTTTATATCTAGGGCAATGAGAAAATACAGTTTTAAGCAGGGAGATGAGATGTTCAGATAAATAGGCATTTTAGAAAAAGCCCTCTGCAGAGTGAGGAATGGATGGACAAGACTTGAGACAGGAAAACCAATTACATTGTTATGATAAAAGCAAGACCTGGAGGTGGCCTGGACTCAAACAGGGCAGTTGAAATATCAAGAAGTGAATGGTTTCAGGAAATATCAAGAAAAGAGAAACAGTAAGAGTTAATGATTGATGAAATGTCATGGGTGTGAGAGAAGAAAGAAGCAAAGATGACTCTTTGAGCTGAGATGGAGGACACAAAGTTAAGATCAAAGCCTCCTGTTCCCTGTCGTGTGGAATAAAGGTAGGACAGAGTATGATCACTGCCATAACAGAAATGCAAGCATGCAAGAAAACATGGAGGAATAATTCCTTAGGGACAAGGGGCTTAGAAACATCTTCAAGGTTAGGAGGCATAGGCATTGGATTAAATTTAGCTGTTAGTTTGGAAAGCTGAAAGGATATTTCCATTCTTCAGTGATGTCAGTCCTGTAGCTTGGATTTTTTTCAGTGGCCAGAGGCCTCAGGGCAGGCCAGGCTTTCAGGAAAAAGCACTGACAGTCAAAAGTCAGAGGTACCTCGATCTCTTTATCAGGACCAGGAATTCCTGCCTGAAAACGTCTGTGGCTCCATATAACATTTCTCAAGCTGCAGATATGTGAGGTCATGTCCAGGTCTTTGTCAGCTGGGGAATTGCTGCTCTAAAAGCGTACTTAGCGAAAGCCTTGCCAAAGTTGTCAGAAACAAATCACTCTCCCTACCCTCTTAATATTTCCTTTAAAAAAAAAAAAGACAAACGCCAAATTTTGATGTAATTTTTCAAAGCTTTGCATACCAGATTTTGTCTTGGAGTGGATTTTGATGTAACAGCAGATCTCCAAGAAATAAGCATTGCTCTCAGCCTAGAATCTGAACACTGCCCCTTTTTGCTTCTGCACTGCTAACCTGCGCTCTGCAATCAGCAACTTTCCACAGTGCTCTGAGAGCCCAGATAGGAGTTACCGGCTTTTTAAATTACTAGCCTGGCACATGTGGGATACATCTTTAACCACAGAATATGTTTTCTTTAAGGCCTTTCCTCAATTGTGAAAACTTAGATTTAATAAGGATGGAGGAGGCCTATAAATCAAACACAATAAAATATTAAATTATGCACCTTACTCCAAGTGGGGTACATATATTTTATCATTGAAAAGTGTGGGTCTGGGTATTCTGGAAATTCTGATTTCTCAGGCAGTCTGGGGGTTGGGGAACAAAGCTGCATTAGTTTTCAATTTATAGAACATGATGTTAGTGATTACATTAACTTAATCTAATATTATTTCCCATATTTAAAGACAGAATGAGAACCTTGTGTTTAGATTGTTGTTGGCTTTAAAAATATAAATGTGAATGTACATGTGTGAGTGTGTGTGTATGTGTGTGCATACATAAAGAAATAAGGGCCTGGCTGGCTTTCCATATAATAGGCTGAGTTATTAGTCCAGCTGCACATTCTGTGTCTCAGGGGATTAGAAGCGCAGCCTGAAATCTCATTTAATTACAGAGCATTGACTACCATGGACCTCTTGCATCTGGACCCAGGAATAATAGAGAGCATTTTCTTTGAATGGTTTGTAGTGTTTAGGATAGAAACACATGTAGCTCAATTTCTAACATTTGGTTAAGAACAAAAAGCAAAAGTTCACAGATGGTTAGCTCAGCCTATTAAATAATTTTACTAGAGTTTCTTGACTCTCTTCTTCGGAGGCATAAAAAAATGGGATTCTATTTTCTTTTAGTTGTGGAGGTAAAAGGGCACAAAATTGCTTAGTTGACCTGTAAATGAACATAACGATAATACCTACCTCACAGGTTATCATGGGGATGACACTAGGGGATGAAAGGGAACAGACCCCACAGAATATCAGGTGCTATTCAGTGTTGGTTAAATGCTATTTTTACTCATTCCTTTATGCATTCAATAAAAACTTTTGAGCACCTACTAAGTACCAACCGCTACTTCAGATGAAACAGACTAGTGATAAGAAAGACATAATTTCAGCTCTAAGGCAGTTTACATTCTGATGAGCGTAACAGATTATATGATTCTAGAGAGTAATAAATGCTGTGAAAAATATGAAGCAGAATAAAGTGATAGACAGTGGCTATGGGGTTCCTTTGAAAAAGTCCCTCTGATAAAGCAACATTTGATGAGATGCCTGGGTGGCTCAGTGGTTGAGTGTCTGCCTTTGGCTCAGGTTGTGATCCTGGGGTACTGGAATCAAGTCCTACTACATCAGGCTTCCCACCGGGAACCTGCTTCTCCCTCTACCTATGTCTCTGCCTCTCTCTCTTTGTCTCTCATGAATAAATAAATCAAATCTTTTTTTTTTTTTTAAGTGACATTTGAGCTGGAGACTGAATGAAATAAATGACAAGAAGCCAGCCATTGAAAGAACATTCTAGAAACTGGAAAAGGCAAACACAGTGGTTCTACACTGGGCCTATTTGAGGAGAAGAGAAGAATATAGTGGCGAGAGGGTACTGAGGCAGGAGAGTGGTATAAAGTCTTGAGGGAAAGGCAGTGGCCCAGCAAGTAGGACTAGCCGTTTAGGTCTTGTAGAGTTTGGACTTTATCATCAGAGTTTTGGGGAGGCATTAAAGGATTGTAAGCAGGCAAGGAACATGTCCTGGATTGCATTTTAAAAAGAAAATCGTTCTGGCTGCTGTATGGAAAATGCATGAGAGGTAGAGTGGGGAGTGGCCAGAGTTGAAATGGAGATACCAATTAACCAGCTATTACAATAGCTGAAGTGAGAAGAATGATGGCTGTATGCAGACGGTTGCATGTAGACAGAGGAAAGCAGGCATACCAGTGGACATCAAGCAAGAAACTGCATCCATGACTGGAGTTCAGGGGAGAGATTGGGGTTAGAATGGTGAATGTGAGGGTCATCAGCAAACCAAAGGTCAATAAAGTCTTGGGGGCTGACTGTCACATGGAGAGATCATGGAGGGAGGAAAAGGGGGCCATGACCACGCTTAGGAACACCCAGAAATGTGGAGGAGGAAAATCCAGCAAAGGAGCAACCAACGAACAAGGAGGGGAGGGGGTTCGTTCAAGAAAGTGTGTTCTGCATAAAGACTCCTAACTCTGGGAAACGAACTAGGGGTGGTGGAAGGGGAGGAGGGCTGGGGGTGGGGGTGAATGGGTGACGGGCACTGAGGGGGGCACTTGACGGGATGAGCACTGGGTGTTATTCTGTATGTTGGCAAATTGAACACCAATAAAAAATAAATTTATTATTAAAAAAAAAAAGAAAGTGTGTTCTGGTAGCCAGGAGAAGGAAGTATCATTTCAAGGAAGGCACATGAATCAAGTGCAGTTGAAATGAAGAGGAAGATGAGTATGGGAGGAGAACAATTTTAGGCAACCCTTCCTCAAGGTTTTATAGGAAAGATCAAAGAAATGAGACGAGTCAAAAACATTTATTTTAGTAACTAATACTAGGTACTAGCTACAATGTTTTGCCCACTCGCTATGTGCCAAGCACTATGTACTTCATCTCACGAACATTTTAATCCTTAAAATTCTATCAGATAGATATGATAATTTACTTTTACATGAGTCAACTGAGGCAGATAGATAACTGGCCCAAGACCTTGTGACTAGTAAACAGAAGAGCTAACATTGGGATTCGATCCAGGGTCTCCAGGATCACGCCCTGGGCTGCAGGCGGCGCTAAACCGCTGCGCCACCGGGGCTGCCCCAAGAGCTAACATTGGAACTCACAGCTTTCCCATTTTAAGGCCTCTGGTTATTTCCATGAAACTGCAATGGCCAAGTGCCTAGTCTCACCCATATTCTCCAGTGGACTGTGTGTAGACCTGAAGCTGAGGCTATTGATTCAATGTCAGTGTGTTAATGTATTCTTTATATGTATGCAACATAGCTGATTCCCACTCACTCCGGCCAGTGATCTCATATAACTGAAACTTCAGGGGCAGGCTTTAGGACACTATGGACAGAAACTCATCAAGGACCCATCTTCCTCCTTTCCCTTTGCTCTGCAATCCTCAGCACTGGCATCATCTTTAACTTGGTTTCCTTCATATACACTGGATACATCCTGGCGTAAATTAGCCAGATGCTCCATTATTTAGGTCCAGAACAGATAGAAAACCTCTTTTCAAGCATAGAGAATAACCCGAGTCTTCTTGAGCCAACTAGGACCATGTCCACTTCTTTTTCAGTCATTGAAAAATTGTCAAACTTTGGCGTAGGGGAACCAGAACCTTTCTCTTGAGCTCAGGCTCAAGGGATAAATTGTCAAAATCTGGTTCTATTCGAAGTGGATAAGGGTTGGATGTTGGACAGAGAATGCCCAGGGTCTGACTATGGCTGCAAACCTGTGTAAGTCATCTGTGAAGAGCCACCTCACGTGTGCTCTCCCCGCAAGATCTTAGGGAACACACTAACACAGGCTGGGGAGTTAGCCCAAACTTTGTCATATTCTTTTATAATGTTTCTGAGAAAGGAGTTCTGCTACATATTCCCAAGTTTGTTTTTATTTGCTATTTTCTCCCACTCTGAGATCTACAAAATTAACTAAATCTACTTTTGCCATTTCTTTTCCTTTTCTGTCTCAGTGGAACAGCTTCTCCTCCCAAGGCTAGTCCTTAAAATTACTGTTTAACCTCCAACCAAGTGTTCTAACAAATCCGCAGCAACTACCCTTGCCAGCCACCACTGGCCTCCTTGCTGCTAGTCAGTGGATGGGTTCTGTCCTTAGCTAATTTGATCTCCATGAACATCTTCCTCTTTCTTAAAATACTTTCTTCCATTGATTTCCATGACACCATACTCTCCAGGCTTTCCTATTGCACCCCTGTGCTTTCCTCAGTGCCTTCCTCTACACTCAATCTCCATCCTTGGTTATCTTCTCACTTTACATATATTTGCTGCGTAATTCATCCATTCTTGTAACTTCAACCACTATAAATATCAGTGTTCCCTAAACTCTTTTGGGTTATGGACCCCTTTGAGAATCTTAAGAAAAATATAGACCTTGTCCCTAAGAAAAAATAGGCATAAGCACAAATTTTTCTAAATATTTTAAGAGTCTCGTACTCCAGCCCATTAATGGAATTTTGAAAAGATTTTCCTGATCTACACCGCCAACAACTCCCAAACCTTTGTCTCTGTCCACCACTCTTAGTCAAGACTCATAAATCAGGGGATCCCTGGGTGGCTCAGCGGTTTAGTGCCTGCCGTCAGCCCAGCACGTGATCCTGGAGTCCTGGGATCGAGTCCCACATCAGGCTCCCTGCATGGAGCTTGCTTTTGTCTCTGACTCTCTTTCTGTGTGTGTGTGTGTGTGTGTGTGTGTGTGTGTGTGTGTGTGTCTCATGAGTAAATAAATAAAATCTTTTTTTAAAAAAAAGACTAATAAATCAAATTGCCTAGTTGATATCTCTAATTGAATATTCCACCAGCACCACATACTCAACATGTTTAAAACCTATGATCTTCTTCTTACCTTAAGTCTAACCCTTACAAATTTAATATTTTTATCCTCCAATAAGATTTTGTATTTTTCCTTATTGGATCTTGTGCAATTCTTGCTAAGTTTATACCATTTCCATTTCTAAGTGCTTACTGCTAGCACAAAATGAAAGCTATTTTCGCATATTTATCAAATATTCAAACATCTCATTAAATTTTACTAACTTTTGTATTATAGTTTCTTGGATATTCCAAACATAAATTCAAAGAATTGGCAAAAGCTAGTTTATTTTCCTTTTTTAATGTTCATACTGATTATTTAATGTTATTATCCAACTGCATTTGCTAATCTTGTTACTAGAAGTGTGGAATCAACAGCATGGGCATCATCTAGGAGTCTGTGAAAAATGAAGCATCTCAGCCCCATCCCCAGACCTATTGAATCAGAAGCTGAATTTCTAAAAGATCCCTAGATGATTTGTGTTCAGTAAAGTTTGAGCAACACTGCTATAGAATATTCAAGACATTATTGAATAATAATGATGATAGTAGGTGGCATTACCCAGTTCCTGATTTTAATTGAAATAGGCTCTGTGTTTCACCAGTTAAATGATCGTGGCAAATACTTTTTATAACACAAAAGTAAGTTGCTTCTCTTGCTATCTAAGAATTTTTAGAATGAATTTAGAATGACTGCTTTAATGTCATCAACTTTTATATATATGATAATTGTCTTTCTACTCTAATTTGATTAATTTAATATAATTCATCATATTCATCATATCAACAAAAGGAACAGTTCATTATACTGACAAAGTATCTTGACAATTACTGGATCCTATTTCCTAATACTTTATTTTTTCTATATCCTAAGCAATTAGTCTCTAGTTTTTTTTCTTATAAGCTTGGGGTATTAAATTATAGCTGGTTTTATAAAAATAATTTGGGAACTATCTTTATCATTCAGTAGACTGGAACAGTGGTTGATAAACCTAGTTTGCATGATACAATGACCTGAGAAGCTTTAGAGAAATATTAATGTCTAAGGCCTGGCTTCTAGAGATTCTGATTGGAATAGTCTGGAACTCACCAGAAAACAGTATGTTTTAATTAAAATAATAACAGCTCCACAGATAATTCTTTTTTTTTTTTTTTTCCACAGATAATTCTAATGAATTTCTAGGACTGAGGAACTAGTGGTCTAGAATCCTCTAAATAACTTCAGAAGATTAAATACAATTTAACCATTATCTTGTCAATGGGCACTATGTAGTCACCTTCTCAACGTCTTCTATGGTAATTGGTCCATTAAAGTTTCCCATTTCTTTTTGAATGAATTTTAATAAACTATCTCCTGCTCTTTATGAGGTTAAGGGCATTTCCTTCTAGTCCCATTTTGCTGAGAGTTTTTATTATGAATGGCTATTCAATTTTGTCAAATGCTTTTTCTGAATCTATTGAGATGATGATGCAGTTTTTCTTCTCCAGTCTGTTAATATGGTGAATTACATCGATTGATTGTGAACTGTTGAAGCAGCCTCTTATGCCTAAGATAAATCCCACTTGATTGCAATATATTATCCCTTTAATATATTGCTAGATTCTATTTGTTAATATTTTGTTGAGGTGGAAAAAAAGATGGAAACTCACCTTTACTGGTCATTCCTCCCTTTCCTTCCTATGTGCCTGTTATTGTTCACTTCTCAAATTCTTCTTTCAGGTATTTGCTTCATTGCTTTTTTGTACTTTATCCAAATTTTCAGTTGGAATCAGCGGAAGAGATAGGTCATGGAAGGTTTACTCCATCTGTACTAGCACCAAAAGTCTGTCACTCTTTTTGTGTGTTTTTATAAACAGCACATCAATCTATTCTTAAATAGGCGAATTTAGCCTATTCAGTCACGTAGCTCACATTCTTGATTTTGTTTTGTCTTTGTGTACATTTTTATTGTGCTTTCTTTTTTGTCTTATGTTTTATTTCTGTTGTTTAATTATTCCCTGCCCCCATCTCCTGTTACTTAGGAATACTACTGCAATTTTTCAATTCATAAATATTCACTTCTCTTTTCCTGGGGCTCAATACCAATCATCTTTCATTCAACTATTACATAAAAAGTAGATACCAACTGTTCTTCCTCCAACAAGGCATTGGTCTTTCTTTATTCCTTTTTCCAATAAGAAAAGATCTTTAGAATATTCTTTCAACACTTCTTCCCCAAACCAAATGAATCCTTTCCCATGTTTTTATTTTTCTTCTTTACCTCCTGTTATACACTAGGTTGTACAGAAATTTGGTACTTCATTTATTTCCAGGCTAGCATTATTTGTTTGCAGTACAGGAGCTCTATTCCAGGATCATTGTCTTAGCCTTTGTGTTATGTGTAATGATTATGCACTTAGATAGATGGGAAGATACTCTATACTCCTTTGCTTTTCTTTGTGTCCTCCTTCCTCATCTTTCCTTATCTTGAATTCTCTGTTATACCTGATTTCATTTTGGTTATAGTTCACAATTTCTTGCTTATGGTCTCTTTTCAAGCATTTTCCTCATACTTGTTAGAAAGATAATATATTCAGAATATATAATTTTTTGTACATTTGCAAACCATTATATCCCAATAAATGAATCTCAGAAACCTAATGAGCATAAGAAGCCAGACACAAATAAGTATATGCTGGAATAAAGGGGAAAGGAGAGAAAATGAGTGGGAAATATCAGAGAGGGAGACAGAACATGAGAGACTCCTAACTCTGGGAAACGAACAAGGAGTGGTAGAAAGGGAGGTGAGTGGGAGGTGGGGGTGACTGGGTGACAGGCACTGAGCGGGGCACTTGATGGGATGAGCACTGGGTGTTATGCTCTATGTTGACAAATTGAACTCCAATAAAAAATAAATAAATAGATAATAAAAATAAATTAAAAAAAGAAAAATATGAGTATATGCTGGATGATTCCATCTATAGAAGTTTAAGAATAAACAAAATATTATATATATATATATATATATAATAATGTTATAATGGTTGGAATAATGGTTACTTCGAGGAGAAGAATGAGAAAGTCTACTAGGGTGCTAGAAATGTCTGTTTCTTGTTCTATGCAGTAGTTATATGTGTTTATACATATGTAAAAATTACCAAGCTGTATGCTTAAGATTTCTATCCTTTATTATATATGACATATGCCTCAATTTAAAAAAAAAACAGGTTTAAAGGAGATGAAAACATTAATTAATGACTTAAATATGAAAGAAAATTGAAAGAGAGAACCAAGAATGTCTTTCCTCCATAAAAACCGCCAGACCAAAAACTGTTAAAGGCAATTTCTAGCAAAACTTGAGAACAAATCTATTTAATGCTATTTAAAATGTTCTGATTTTTAAAGATAAAGAAATAAAGATTCTCAAGTCATTCTGCAACATGAGAAGATGACCTCATATTTTTGCCTTTAAACTGGCCAGAACAAAGAAGCATCAAGTACTCACATTCTTTTTTTTTTTTAATTTATTTATTTATTCATAAGAGACACAGAGAGAGAGGCAGAGACATAGACAGAGGGAGAAGCAGGCTCCTCACAGGGAGCCAGATGTGGGACTCGATCCTAGGACCGGCATCAGCTCTGAGCCAAAGGCAGGTGCTCAGTCACTGAACCACCCAGGCACCCCAAGTACTCACATTCTAAAGAAAGCTGCAAATAGTTGGAGACATCTTGGTTTGTTAGGAGTGGCTAAACTAATCTTCCTAAACCAATCTGGTTTCCTTCCATTTAAGAGTGGTAGAACAAGGGAAAAGTTGAGAGGGCAGTTGGGCCTCCTCACTCCCAACCCCCTCCCCACTCCCCACCACCCACCCCAGGACCCTTTAGCTACAGGTTAAACATGATCTGGACAGAAACAGATTCAAACAACTAAGAATGTACATAGTTGACATCTATCCTGTGAGCTCAAGTTATTAGGATCCATAATACCCAATTAGAATTTCCATCAAAGACTGGTCACCATGTAAGTCAATAATCCATGAAAATATTTTTAAAATCTATTTAAAAGCCAGAAATCAGTTGGAAAGCATGACATACCAACTGCATGCTAGTCTTTTACAGACAATAAACATGAATTTTAAGAAAAAGATCAGTGAAGACAAAACCCGTTTATGTCAATCCAGGTTCCTCCTATTATAGAAAAAGCATCTTCTTCTGTAACACACTTACATTTCTTCACTAAGGGCCTAATTTCAGTCTTTCTTTTTGAACTCTGTGCAAATGAAATTTGTGAAGCAATCATTGCATTTGCTGAAGCTGAGGGTCTGTTTGCATTTCCATTCATCTCCTCATTGCTGGGTTCTGCATTCAGGCATAGGGAGAAAAAAAAGCTAATAAAGCAGCAGGCCTTGGTCTGAAATCAGCACTGAGAGTATCAACCCACGTAGAAATAGATCTTTTTGTAAGGTTGAATGGGGCTGATAAAATAATAGATTGTCCTGCTGTGTGGAAGCTATGGGGATGCAGCTAATGGGACTCATACAGGTCCTCAGAACCCACCTAGCAGTTGCAGCAAGAATCTGATGAAAAAGCAAGCTCTAAGTAAGGTGCTATAGGTAAATTAACCCAATATGTAAAGTGTGTGTGTGTGTGTGTGTGTGTGTGTGTGTGTGTGTGTATGTGTGTATTGGGAGGCAAAATTAACCATTAACATACAATGGCTTGATATATCTCTTCTTCTACCAATGCTTTAGCAGTCATTTTGGAAATATGCCCCATGTTTCAACCATACTCCTGCTGAGAGAACAGGCTCCCAGGGACAGAGGGGTGTATTTGTCATTAAAACCAGTCAATTGCATTGTTAAATTATACAAATATTTCTATGCAGTTATCAACAAAAATGTAATTTTCTGAACAATATCACACAAATAAAACACTTCTGGAGACACTGCAGAAGTCAAAATGTTCATTTGAGCCCCCAATAATTAGACTTTTCTTTGTGCTGTCTAGCTCATTCAGCACCTTAGGACCCAAGCAGACATATTCTACAGCAGGAAAGTATCAGGTCAACTTCAGCATGTCCTCTAGGCTGACCTATGGCTCTTGGCTCTGTCCCTCTTATTCTGACAGGAAGAATGAACAGGGAATGTCTCATTTGGATGTGGGAGGCAAAGGTGGTGGTAAAAAGAGTTGGTAACCATACAATGAGTACACATTAGGCAAATTGAAGTGTGGTCCGTGGGGGAGGCCCCTGATCTAAGAGGAAAGAGTAAATAGCTCTTGCTAAGGTATAAATAACTAATAAATACATTCTCACTGTAGAGCCAAGTATGCACGTTATTTCCTTTTGTAGGATTTGTAACCACTTCCTTTAGCTTTTTTCCTTTTTACCGAGAATAGAATCTTAAGTTAATGGAAAGAGTTAAAATGCTAGAATATGGAATCTTGGGTTTACTAATCTACTAAGGGACACTGCCCTTCTGGGAGTCTGGGGAGGTTATGCTGTGTGGCTCCCTACACCTTGAAAGTGCACTACTGACCCTACCTTATCTCAAGGTCTTTCCAGGATACAGGGCTATGTGTGCTTCTCTGGTCCCTTTAGAAAGAATTAGAATATTAGGACATAATGCAACTCCTCAATGTAACTCCATGTTAGGTCCTGAAAAAGTCAAACATTGGGGTATTGAGGAGGCAACCAGGGATAATCCAGCAGGTCCTAACACATGTCCCTGTGAGCCATGTCGCAATCAGCTCACAAGCTAAAATAACTTGAGTTTGTAGAGAGCTGGGAACAATAGCCCAGACTGGGCACTCATGGCCTTGAATGGAGGCCCTTTCTCCGAAGGGCTTGGAGACCTGGTGGACATGAAGAACACTAGCAGTCATTCTGGACACTTGGAACTTGGTATTTCTCCTACATAGATTTCTTGTCTGTTTTAATCAAAAAATGTTGGTTGGAGGAGGGGCCTGAATGTTAGAAGGTACTTTCCAGATAGGAGCAAAGGAGCAGAGCCCAACATCCACATAACTGTATACTCTATTCTCTTCACTTGCTCTCTAAGATGTATCTATATCCTCACCAATGCAGCATGACCAAACTCAAATTCTCATGGGTGACTGTAAGTGACATTGGTAGTAGTACTTCTTAAAACTGCTTCTGAACTTATTGTGCTGCCATGGTAGGTATTTAATAAATGTACTAAATGATAATATTCTTCCTTAAGTTGTTTCTTATCTCTCACATATGACTATATCTTGTTTCCCCATTAGGATCATAAGCAGGGACATGTTACATTTTATTTGCCTTACGGTTGCTCAGAGAGCACCATACGTAGAGTGCTCTGAGAAACACTGAATCCATAATACTTTTCTGTGCTTACAAATAGACATTTTCTATTTATGCTTATTTCTTCATTTACATTATTCAATAATCAAACTTTCACCTGCAATGCCTGCTAGTATAACACACCACCCCCTAAGTGGAATAAGTTTTTCTAGTTCAGGTGGAGAGCTGCAAGACACAGAACATATGATCAATTTTATATACTATTTTGATAATTCATATCCTCTTACTGAGAAGAATTACAACCAAAAGAAAAAAAAAAACAGAAACATTGTCCAGTAGGTAAATATAAATTTTTTCTCATTCCTTATATTTATCCATTTTCAAGACCACTTTCCATTTATTTAGTTCCCTTTTCTGAAGTGTTTCTGAGAAAAAATAAAAGCATATTTCCCTTGAGGTAGTCTGTTTGGAATGAATTATTCAAAGGGCAACCCAGCAATGTGTGGGCTTCCATAGGTAACATGGCCATCCACTACTTTAAGAAAACACAATATAAATAGATAAAGCAGTTAGCAGGTAATTACATGCATTAAAGAAAGATTTTTCCACTTTCTAGAGAATTACTGCAAGCTCCCACATTGCATTGAACATGAATTTCAACTTTTAAATTCTGATTTGCATAAAACTTTTCATAACAGAGGCATACCTATAACAAGAATTTCTCCTATGCCAGGATTTGGCATTGGCCCACACAGACTCCTTAACTGGCAGCAGATATGCATTTCAAAGCCTTTTTGGAAATGCCAATCCTATACTGAAAAACCTGTGTGAACTGCAATTAGAAAAGCCAAACCTAAGGATGAACATTATCTGCTAATTATAATGAGGAGGAGCCTGAGGGAGAATCTTCTAATCCAGAGAGATTGCATCTGCATTTGAAAGAATGATGTCAGACCCTACTACAGCTGTGACCCTCAGGTCTAAGCCAATCAAAGGCTCAGTGTGCAGCTGAGCTTGGTCATTTGTTCTCCTAGATCTTATCAGGCTTGGCTCCTTCTCCCATTAGAACTCCCCTTTCTCACTTGCAGCCTCAATTTTCTTCTATTCACAAATACCAGAATAGAAAGGAGCTTAAAGGTCTTCTAATCCACTGATTTTGAAACTTGATTTTTTTTTTTTTAATAACCAAGGAATCCTTTCCTCAGATGAAGGCTCACCCAGAAACCCAAGGTGTAAAACAGAGCCACCTGGACGTGCTATGCTCACAGAGGGGAGCCAGGCCAATAGTCCACCTGCAGCACTGACCTGCCCCCTCCCAATAAAGACTTCAAGATGGAAATGCTGCTCCCTCCACAAAGGAATGCAGAAATCAGAGGTTGGATTCTGTGTTTTTCCAGAAGGGCACTACTGGCATTTGGAGCAGAAACAACCTCACTGTGTAGGATTGATTCTGCATGGTAGTCACTGAGCTTCCCTAGCTAAGTGCCTGTAATGCCCTCCCATAATTGTGTTGACCAAAATCAGCTACTGAGGGAGAGTGGTCTGGTTCCACCAGGGCTGAGAATAACATGACCCTGGCATGACAGGCCCTCCATTAATCAGAGGACAAGGCCAGGATGAACTCAGGTTCCCTGACTCCCAACCTATTGTTTCCTCTCCAGCATGTAGATTTTCCTACCAGCTATAGGTTTTCCTTCCCTTACATCTTTTGAGCTTTGCCCTAACAGTTTGGCCCCTGTCTACTGAAATTTGGCTTCTACTTATCCATGAGGCTGCCTTACCATACCACTTGTTGCTCCCAGTGTGGAAGCCAAGCAAGCTCTCCTATCTAGGAATAGAGATTAATGTAGACCAAAAAAAAAAAAAAAAAAAAAAAAAATCCTCAGCATTTTTTCCATTTATAGTTAGCACAAACTTAACTCCTGGCCCCATGACAAATGCAGCTTCTCAGTGAGATGTGCTTTTCAATTCACTAGTCCAGAAAAACTGATTTATTTTTTTCTTCATCTCAAATTGTACTGTTTGATCTGGATCATCTGTATTCTCTACAATCTTGATCCTAGTAGATCATTTCGTGGCTGCCATCCTCAGCAAACAGCAAAGGCTTTGGAGTCAGAGACCAGGTTTGATTCCTATCTCCTCCATTCATCAGCTGGGTGGCTTTCTAAAGGACATCAAGCTTCTCTGAGCCTCAGTTTTCTCATTTGTAGACTGAAAATTGTAGGAAGAAAATTTCCCTTGCAGAATCCTTATATGGATTCAATGCAATAAAGCACCTACAGTACTTAGTGCTGTTAACTCCTTGTTAAATGGCTGGTTTCACTGTTAAGGTTATCACCTTCACCATTTCCTCACCTTGATATAACCCATTGAATAGAGTAAGTTCCCCTGAGGTAAGTTTCATAAGGTGTCACATGGAGGTAGCTAAGCACTCTCATTTTAGATTCCCTGCTAGAGTTTCCCCTCAGCTTTCAAGCTTGCCCAGTAATAATGTTGGCCTATATTGGAGGAGAGTCGTAGACTCCCCTCTTCCTTCTGCAATAAGACTGGTAGACATCCCTGTAGTCATCCAAGAGATCTTATTTCCCACTGATAGAGGGGTCGGCAAATTTCCAGACCTTTTAAAATGGGTTTTTACCAACAGTCTATCAAGTCTCCAGAGGGAACTATCATGTCTGAGACAGCCAGGATCCTTTTATTACTGACAGTTTGAGCTGTGTGGTTGAAATCATTTTTGACAAGAAAAAAACAGGCTCAAGTACAACGAAAGCAGAGACTGTCCACAGTGACCAATTTCCAAAGTTCAAAATCTGCACGACTGCTTAATTATGCCACACAAAAAAGAATTTCCATTGAAGGTTGATGTAAATTTTTGTCTTTTGCACTCAGTGCTCAAAAACAGTTGAACAATTTCAAAAATCACAGCTATTAAGTCATCTAAGCCAAACACATTGTTCTGAGATATTTGCCAAAAGTCGTTTCCACGCACAATTTGCTTTGCTGAATCAATTAGTTTTTGCAGTTTTATTTGTGTAGAGCATTTGTTAGATGCTTGTTTAAAATCTATCCATATGGTTAGTGTTTTAAACAACATGTACAGATGTTAAGTGTGTATATGAAAAAGTATGCTTTATTGAAAATAGTTTAGACCCAATAAATCATAACAAATTCAATATTACATTCCATGTTGGGATTCTTTTGATGAACAGATTAAGCAGCTCTTCTTAATAGAGAGCCTGCATGTGTTTCTGAGGAAATTTTGCCCAAGGAAAGACTGGTGCAGATTCCCTAGCTATATTTCCTTGCTCTTTTTTATTCTCAATGAAACAATAATTATTCAATTAATCTTGTCAACAAGTGGAGGCTGGTTTCATTTCAGCTGTTTACTAATTATTATTGGGTAGATCTTTAGATCCTTGAAAATGTTGTCCAATTGCGACAAACTACTAATGAAGCAAGACTTGGTTAATTAGGGAATAAGAGCAATTAGCTTGTCAGCAGTTAATTCCAACAGTCCCTAGAGAAATGCTACATTTAGGGGTACGTACCACAGGAGCTATTGACCTCTAAACCTTCCTCCTTTTCTGTCACCGCTGTTTAATGGAAAGTCACTTATTTTGTCAGGCTAATAACTGAGATAATGAAGTAGCCTATGGCTCCAGCTTGCTACTCTGTTTTTCTCTTGCTAATTTTAGAAAGTTTAAAAATAGATGAATGGATCTATTTTGGACATCATTAGAAAAGGAAAACCAAGGTGGGACTTCACAGAATCCATTGAGGCCTGCTGGCCACCCCCAAAGTTATCTGGATCTCATTAGTTGTCACAGAGCTTTCTCTGCCAAGAAAAGTTGGTTGTGAAAATTTTAAATTAAAAGGCTTTTATGATCCAACCAGTTTTGATTGAAAATCTGATTTAATGGGATAAGAGAGGATGATTCTGAAAGATATTCTCTTGTTTCCACATTTACTGACGATTACTATCTTTAAAAAAAAAAAAAACAGTGGGATTAGGTAATTCATTTGTAGCCTTTTTTTGTGAGGGAAAGATGGGTGAGGCTGGGATGAGGTTTATTTATAATAGATCTTTAAAAATATCTTAGGGCAACTTGACAAACTTAACTTTACCAAAGAGTAATAATATTTTTAAGATTTATTTATTTACTTTAAAGAAAGGAGAGGGACACCTGGGTGGCTCAGCAGTTGAACGCCTGCCTGCCTTTGGCTCAGGGCAAGATCCCAGGATCAGGGATCGGGTCCCACATGGGGCTCCCTGCATGGAGCCTACTTCTCCCTCTGCCTCTGCCTCTGTCTCTGTCTCTGTCTCTCTCTCTCTCATGAATAAATAAATAAAATATTTGAAAAAGAAAAAGAAAGAGAGAGAGAGCAAGAGTGGGAGGGCAGAGGTAGAGGAAGAGAGAAACTCCCAAGCAGACTCCATGGTCAGTGTGGAGCCCAACTCGGGGCTCTATCCCACAACCTCCAAGGTCACAGCCTGAACCGAAACCAAGAATCTGGCACTCAACCAACTGTACTACCTAGGCAACCCCCTCAAAGAGTAATAATTTAAGTTGCGATGATTGTTCTGATCTTGGACGTCCCAGTTTCAGTGTAAATTCTCTGAGGAATATTCTCTCCACATCTAGACTGTGGCTGAATCTGGCTGAGACTCCAACTGAGATAATGCACTGAACCAATTTGCTGTTTCCTGTTTCCTCATTCTTCCAAAAGAATGAAATAGGAAAGAAAGTGCCAGCCCTGCCTCTTGGAAGATCAGTCACAGGCCATGGTCTGTCTTCCCCATGACATGCTTCAGAACTTTACTTAACTCACCTTTATTTTTCTCCTTGGGAGCAAAGGATATGGCAGTAACATGGAAGTGGAAATGAAAACGAGGGCAACCAATACGATCTCATCCTGTAGTTTTGCTGAAGTTGTCACCAATATTAGAGGTGTTGACCTTGTTGGAATTCAAGGGGCCCAATAAATAGCACCCTCTTTTCCTGTCCTGAATTTTGAACCAAATAAGAAATAAGACAAAGGGGTAAGATGGTTAGATAGGAGCCCATTTTATCTTGATTTTAAATTGATAGAGTTCAATTCAGATTTTACTACATTTTCAAGGGAAATTACCTCCATATCTTAATTAACAAAATATAATACCATTTAAAACATCAGATTAGACATGTGGAAACTATCAGAATATGCCTTTTATCACATACAAGCAGGTGTCCTAATAGGACAAGGCCCTAAAATTAAAAAGACTTACACACCCAGTATCTAGACTGCCAAACCACATCATGTGGAAAAACTGCCCTTGCAAGCAGAAAGTGTGTTCCTGCTGGTGGCTGCATACTGCAGAAGAAAGGGCTGACTTTATATGTCCAGCTTCTCTTTCCAAACTCGGTAATCAGATTAAGTCACTCCTCCTTAAGGTGGAGTAAGGTGGAGAAAGGTGTATTCTTGCAGTTGTGTTTCCTAAGGAGGATTCCTTCCATCTGAGTAGGGAAGAACTCTTCCTTCTAAAAGACATTACAGACATAGGTGTTCCATATGATAACATTTTTTAAATTTCATTAAGAAATTAATAAGAGTACAGTAAAATTTTAATTAAATGTCATTAATTTAAATATTAGGGTATTCATAACTTTTGCATTGTCAACAAGCAAAGAATCTATAAAGCACATTTGTAGTGTTTACAGAAGTTTTGCGGGACTATACTGATATCTCAAGAGAGTGTACTAATTTTAAGACATTTCAAAATACTCCAATAAAAAAAGACCACGCTAATTATAAAATATTGTTATCTGTTGATGTATCTCACATAGCATAAGTATTTTGTTTTTGTCAGAACAGTGTCTATGAGAAACAAAACTAACTCAATTATTTTTATTTAACTTCTTTTTTTTAAGATTTTATTTATTTATTTATTTATTTAAGAAGGAGAGAGTGCACAAGTGGGGGGAGAGAGAGAGAAAGAAGCAGACTCCCCACTGAGCAGGGAGCTGGAGGTGGGACTCGATCCCAGGACACCGGGATCATGACCTGAGCAAAAGGCAGAAGCTTAACAAACTGAGCCACCAAGGAGCCCCTATTTTACTTCTTGGTATGCACATATTCTACCAATATGCTCTACCCTTCACTTTAGTGATGAGTAAAGAAAGACTGAAAGGAAAAGGAGCTGTGGGCTGCGTTATCTTTCCCTTTCCTTTTGTGTCATCATTTTCAGCATAAGTGATTGACTAATACAGGGGAGTAATGCAAGTAGGAGGAGATATGATAGGGTTCCCTGGTATTTGTGTGTCTTAGAACATTATTGCTTTCCTCCTGCATTTGAAAGAGATTCTGGCAGTGTGTTTGTTTGCTTGTATGTTTGTTTGTTTGTTTGTTTTAGAAAGAAAGCATGTAAAAAAATAAAGAAAAGAAAGAAAGCATGTACAAACAGGGAGATACAGAAGAAGGAGAAAGAGACTCTTAAGCAAGCTCCACACTCAGCATGAAGTGTAATGCAAGACTCCATCTCACAACCCTGAGATCATGACCTGAGCCGAAATCAAGAGTCAGTTGCCTAACTGTTGGAGCCAGCCAGGTTCCCCCAAACAAATTCTGGTTTGAACAGAAAGTGTGGTCTTTGGGGGCTGGTAGGTACCCCACATAGCCTGTTATTCAGTCCTGGATGTAACATGCTTACTTTGTACTTGTTTTCAGTGCTGCTAAACTCTCATGAATTGTGGGTTCACTCAAATTCCATGCTTATGAAGATATGAGTATGGTATCTGCAAATGGGGCAGCTGGGAGAAGAGGGAGCTATATTATACATACCTTCTCTGCTCGAATGCATGCTTTTTTGTTCCATCAGACTTCATATATGAAACATAAATTCAAAGACAAAATTACTAAGAATTTCAAAATAGAGACAGCAGAGAGATAAATCAAGTGTGGGGCCCTTTCTAACACAGAGTTCTGTGCAATGGCACAGGACACATGCCCAAGAAACCAGTTCTAGGTAGGAGGTTGGACCTAAGGGGTTTTAGGCCACAGAAAGGAAGGCTGAATTACAGGATAGTGAACTGAAAATGAGGAACAGGAGGTGGAACAACCCTTAATTCTTGCTTTAAGCTATTGCTCTCACTTTTGCCAGGAAGTAGGAGTACCAACAACAAATGGGCCTTGTACCAACAGAACACCAGGCTGCAGGCTATTGCTGGCAAGAGTATTAGAGGTGACTTACCCTTCAATAAATACAAAGTAATTCTTCTTAAGTTGTTATTCAGCATTTTATGGACCCAATTTAGCTTTTGTGCTAAATTACCTTCCACTAAGCACAAAAGTATGTGAATTTTTGTTTCATTTTTGTGGGCATCTGGCAACAACCAGTCTGGTTAAATAAAAGTTTATTATAATTTTTCAACTGACTTAGTAAAATTGGTATAAATATGTAGGTTTGGTAAATTAAACAGCTTTCAAAGTCCTTTAAACTCATTACATTTGCAACCACTTTAGAATTTACAAAGTGCTTTTTACCTACAGAGTCCCTGTTGAACCCCCATAATAACCCTGTGAGGAAGAATAGGCAGACATTATTAGCCTGTGTATGGGTATGTTTACCAGACCTCTGAATTGAATTCCATGAACCTACATCTCTCCATGGCCTCAGCCTATTGGAAAGGTGGAAGGATTTAATGCAAGGGAAATCAGACTGTAAACTAGATAGTGAAGGACCTTGTGCTACCAGACTCTAGAGACAAACTGTATCTCTTAGCACAGGGAAGGTAATTTGTCCAATACAGACCTCTTTATACAGCTCATAACTTGTCTCAACATTTCTAAAACAGATTTGTTGAGACGTTTTCTCAAATTGCCCCTTTTTCATTTTTTCCCATCTTTGTACAAGGCACTTCATCCGTGTATTTGCTCTACCAACTCCTAGGAGTTATCCTTGAGCTCTCCTTTTCCTTGCATCTAATCTATCAGCAGGCTCTATCAATTCTGTTGATAAATTCAGTCTATCTGCTTCTTTTCATTGTGGCTACCCGCCCCCTGGTCCAAGCTACATTCAGTTCTTGCCTAACTTTGCAATAGCCGCAAAGCTGGTCTCCCTGCTTCCATTCTTGATCCATTGTAATCTGTTCTCCACACAATAACCGTTTATAGAGCTTTACAAAATGTAAATCAAACCATTTATATACTTAAAAATGTTCAGAAGTTCTTCATGGTTCCAGAACTCATTGCCCTGACTTCCAAAGGGCTGCATGATCTGGAATTTGCATCCCTCTGCAAACCTGACTCATAGCAATCCCTTCAGCCACACTGGCCTTCTGTTAGTAGCTAGAGCCCATTGAGCTCTCTTCACCTCGGGGCTTTTGTACTTGATAGTCTCTCTGCCTGGAATGTTCTTCTGCCAACCCTTTGCAGTGCTTATTTTTGAAATCATTTTGGGGGGAATTGGCTTAAATGTCACCTCTACAAGGAAGTCCTTCAATGATCTCCACATCTGAAGTGATTCTTCACCCCACAGTTATGTATGCCCTATCCAGCTTCTATTTATTCCCATCATAGAACATATCATAATCTGTCTTATTTATTAATGACTTAACTTATTTATTGACCTTTCTCCATCAAAATGTAAGTTTCATGATGGCAAGGACCTTGTCTAAATTGTTTATCATTGTGTCTCTAGCACATAGAATAGTACCTGGAATATGATAGACACTTAATGATTTTTTTATTTAAATGAATAACAGGGAGCAAGCCAAATAGCTATATCAAAGTTGCCTAAGGTAGTAGAGATTGGAGCAACCTGACATACATCAAAGACTATGTACACATGAAGGAAATAAAAATTATGCATAAATAAAGGGGAAAGGGGACATGAACAGGATTACAGAAATGAGCCAAAATCTGAAAAAGAATGAATACAGGCCCTAGAGCTACCTTCAGTGAGAACAATGTCCTAGTTCTTAATTCAGCATAGGTGTGTTCTAACAATAAACTCTTTTTACCAGTCACCGATCAGTTCCAAGTTTTTTAAGTCAGAAAACTGAAAGCAGTTCTGCAGTCTTGTCTTCTACTGCTATGATTTTCATCAAGATTCTGTTAAGTTACAGATATATAACAAGCTAGCATGAAGAAAAAGGGGACTTTTATTGACTTATAAAACTAGGAAGTCTAGGGACATAGTTGGTTTAGGCATAGCTGGACCTAGAAGTTCAAATTATATCATCTTTTCTCTTTCTGTCTTTCTTGATGTCCTTCTTTTTGGATATACAGATTAGATAGATGATAGATAGATAGATAGATAGATAGATAGATAGATAGATGATAGATAGATAGATGATAGATAGATGATAGATGTAGATATCTATCCTTTTCCTTAAACTTCCTTCCCTTGGTGCTACAGATTCACTCTTAGACAAGTTCTTACTTTTTTGGAAGAAAACATAGCCATAGTCACACCCAAACTCACATTCTTACTACTCTTGATCATGAAAGGAGGGGTACTCTTTCTTTCCCAATGAATTTCACAGGACTCTTTTCCCTGACTCAATTTGTTTGAGTCCAGAAGGTTAAGTCACTGTGAATGGTCATCCTAGATGACTTGTCAAGTCTTTTGGCCAGCAAGCCAGGCACAGTGACAGACAACCCATGAAAACCACATGAAAGGAGATGCTGTCAGACAAAAAGGACACATCTACTTCCATACTCCACCTCTTTCCCAATTACCTTACAATACCCTGCACAAACCATGCTCTTACATATGACAAGAGTTTGCATGTGCCCCTGCCTTAGATTCCCTTCTTTCTCAGCTACCTGGTGAACTCAGGATGAGATGTTTACTTTTAGAGTACTCCATGCATGCCTCTGTGATAGCCAACTCACTTCACTGTGTTCTCCATCTTTGTTTACATGTGTCTTTCTTTGTCAAACTGTGAGAATCTTGACTTCAGGGACAGTGAATTGTTGCTCAATATAACAGGTGCTCCATAAACAAACAAATGTGGTGACTATTTCACATTCAAAGGTCACACAATTAATGAATTCTTCAAAACTTGTGTGGCATTATAATTGTATAAGACTTATGGAGCTGTGACTATTTCAGCTATTGCAGTAATCACCTTACCTTGGGAATTAATGTTGAAGAAAAGCAAAGCAGTTCTCCACTGAATAAATACAAAAGGCCTTAGATCATTTTACTCAACTTGCGTCACTGAAGTTCTGATAACTCAGTGAACTTTTCAATTTTTTAGTTCTTTTTCACAGTCCTTCCAACAATTGACATTCCAAGCAAGTGCTTTCCAGTATGTACTTAGTGGATACTAAATAGGAGTCTGGCTGTACCAGTGACTAGAGATAGAAAGGTAAGTGAGACATGTCTCCTGACATTGAGGTGACATAGTCCATAAAGGGGTCAGACACAGTAACCTATGTGATCCTTTAAGATCAGGTAAATCATATCACTCTTCTGTTCAAGACCCCCAGTGGTTTCCCTTCTCACTTGTGGTAATCTCCAGAAATGAAAAATAGGTAGACATGTTGGAGCGATAATTATCCACAGAAGAGATCTCCATGATTTACAAGACCCTCATCTTCCACCATTTCAGTACAACCAGATTTCTGCCTCAAGCCCTTGAACTATTTCTCTGCCTGAAATGCACTTCCCCAGATACCATACTTCAATCCATCACTTCCTTTAGATCTCAGCTTAAATACTTTCATAACAAAAATTAAATTAAAATATAAATAAAAATATAAATAAATGCTTTCTTTTTTAAAAGAAGTTTTTTTAAAAAAAATTATTTATTTGAGCGAGAGAGCATGCACACAATCAGGGAGGAGGAGCAGAGGAAGAGGGAGAAGCAGACTTCCTGCTGAGCAGGGAGCCTCATGCAAGGCTAGGGATCATGACCCGAGCCGAAGCAGATGATTAACTGACTGAGCCACCGAGGTACCCCAAATAAATGCTTTCTTAACAAAAAGGACTTTCCTGTCCAGACAATCCACCACCCAGTTCCTAGTACCATTTCCAAACCTCTGCACCTGGCTTTCTTTTTTTCAACTGCTAACTGATATATGTTTGATTTTTTTTAATAATATGTCCCTCTCTTATACACATGATCATCAGCTCCATGAAATAGGAATTTGCAGTTTTATTCATTTTCAGCAAGTCATTGTTGAGTTAATGAGTGAATGGGTATTTTTTTTTTTTTTTTTTTGTGAATGGGTACTTTAGTACAAACTTTTTCA
This sequence comes from Canis lupus familiaris, assembly GCF_011100685.1. Taxonomy (NCBI): domain Eukaryota; kingdom Metazoa; phylum Chordata; class Mammalia; order Carnivora; family Canidae; genus Canis; species Canis lupus. The sequence continues at coordinate 21,521,616 of NC_049235.1, read as the reverse complement.
AGGTATACTGTACACAATTTAAACAATTATTCTCTTGGGGTACCTGGTGGCTCAGTCCATTAAGCATCTGCCTTCAGCTCAGGTCATGATCTCAGGGTCCTGGGATTAAGCCCCATGTCGGGCTTCCTGCTCAGTGGAGAGTCTCCTTCTGCTCCTCCTTCTCCCCATGTAGCTCCTGCTGCTTATGCTCTCTGTCTCTGTCAAATAAATAAATAAAATATTTTTTTAAAATAACAATTATTACCTTAAAATTGCACTGATGATATCTTTTACTAATAAGAAATGAATCCCAGTATTTATTTACTAGGGCCTAGCTCTAGCTAGTGAGGACATTTCTCATTTCTAGAGAACCATTAAAACCAGGACACTGAACTATATGATGTGAAGCATTCAGATAGGGTTAAAATGAGATTAAGACATTAAGGAGACTTTGGCCTAGTAGGAGAAAGAAAATTCATACCTGACCATACAAATGTGGTTAGCCCAACAGGAGTTCAAAGACAGAGCATGTCATGAAGGCTCAGAGGAAAGGCATTCTTGCAGGAGGATCAGAGATTTGAGGGATGAACTGGTGTTTCAGTTAGGAAGTGAAGAGTAGGGGTGTCTGAGTAGCTCAGTCGGGTAAGCATCTGCCTTCAGCTCAGGTCATGATCCCAGGCCCAGAGATCAAGCCTTGCATTGGGCTCCCTGCTCAGCAGGGAATCTGCTTCTCCCTCTCCTTCTGCCCCTCCCTCCTGCTTGTGTTCTCTCTCTCTCTCTGTGTGTGTGTGTCAAATAAATAAATAAAGTCTTTAAAAAATAAACTTAGAAACTTAAAAAAAGGAAGTGAAAAATAGGTAGATACATGGGAAAGATAATTATCCACAGAAGAGACTTAGGAAACAAAGTTATGAGACCACAGGAGAAATTTAGTCTACCTTGGCTAATACTCCTGAGTATACAGGAGAAAAAGGTGGAATGATCCGTTGAAGTCAAAGGAGCCTGTGAGTATAGTGGGTAGTTTAGTTTGTGGGAGGCAGGTGTGTAAACCTGTGCTCAAGTCCACACTGGGCCTCATGGACAAATCTAACATTTCTGAAACTGATTCTTTAGCTAAATTCAAATATCAGTACCTCCTTATCAGAGTTCCAACACAATAACATATTTGAAAGTGATGCCACATGTTATATTTCACTAATATGGTTTTTTGCTTGCTTATTTTTGAGAAGATATTGTCTAGTCATGGAAGCAATTTGAATGAAGGAATGACATAATTAGAGCTTTTCCTTATTATCAAATTGTCTGACAGATCCATTGTGACTTGGTTTTCTTTTAACCCAGTGTTTTTGAAATGCCGAATGCAATTTCAGCCCAACGCTATTCCCCTATATGTCAACCAAAGACATAGTGACATTAGCCTCTATGCATATGCATAAGATATATGCATAAGACAGACTATTTAAACTTAAACATTCAGAAAAAAATCTGAAGAAGTTATAAAGTGGTAGAGCCTGACTGGGTTTTATGCTGTGCCAATAGTTGTATGATTTTGCACAGGACACTCTACTTCTGTGGATCTAGTGGTTGGCGCTTGAGACCTAAATAAGATAATGTATTTAAAGTACTTAGTATAGAGCCTGGCATTTTAGGAAGTACTCAATAAATATTAGCTATCGTAATGTCATTGAAGTTCTCTTAGATCCAAGCCTGGTGAGGATATAAAATTTAGTAATTTGGTTTTCCTGCTCTTTGTTGACAATACGACCTCTAAAAGTTGGAATTTTGAACAGTAGTAAACTTTCATAAGTTTGAAAAATACGAAAATTTGGACTTCATCCAAATTAGAGACTTTTGTGTATCAAAGGACATTGTCAAGAAAGTGAAAAGATAACTTATAGAATGAGAGAAAGCATTTGCAAACTGTACATCTGATAAGGGTTTACTATCCAAAATATATAATGAACTTCTGCAACTCAATAACAAAAAGACAAAGAACCTGATTTTAAAATGGACAAAGGACTTGAATAGATATGTCTCCAAAGAGGATATACAAATGGCCTACAAGCACACAAAATGTCATTAGTCATTACAGGAAATGGTCGATCAGAAACACAATGAGACACCACTTCACACCCAATAGGATGACCATAAAAATTAAAAACAACAACACAACACACACACATATACACACAACCCCCAGAAAATAACAAGTGTTGGTGAAAATATGTACCTTGTTGGTAAGAATTTAAAATGATTCAGCTGCTATGGAACACAATTTGGTGATTTCTCATGAAGCTAAACATAGAATTACCATATGATCCATCAATGTTCCTCCTAGGCACATACCCAAAAGAATTGAAAACAAGTACTCAAACAAATACATACATACATATTCATAGCAATAGTATTCACAGCAACCAAAAGATGGAAACAGCCCAAATATCCATTAACTGATGGTTGAATAAACAAATTGTATATATAAACAATTATATATATGTATATATATATATATATATATATACATATATATATATGCCATGGAGTATTATTTGGCCATAAAAAAATAAAATATGACACATACTACAATGTGGTTGAACCCAGCAAGCATGTTAAGTAAAAGAAGCCAGATACAAAAGATCATATATTGTATAATTCCATGTATATGAAATATCCAGAACAGATAAATTCATAGGGACAAAAAAGAGTTCAATGGTTGCTGAGGCTGGGAGGAAAGGGAAATGGGGAACAGGTGTTTATGGATATGAGGTTGTAAAAATGTTTTGGAACTAGATAGAGAAAGCAGCAGCATAATAGTATGCATATTCTAAATACCACTCAATTGTTAACTTTTAAGTAGTTAATTTTGTTATGTAAATCTTATTTCAAAAATATACTGTAAGAATATTAGCATTACAGCCTTTCCTAATTAATCTCTCCTGTTTTATATACCCATAGCATCTGTTTCCTCCATAATAGCATGCTATTCCATGCGTTCTATTGGTTTACATACACATCTACCACGGGGATCAGTAAACTATGGCCCACAGGCCAGATTTGGCCCACTGCCTGTTTTTGTATGCCCCACAAGTTAAGAATGATTTTTTAAGTTTTTAAATGATTGAAAAAATATCAAAACAAGAATAACAGGGGCACCTGGGTGGCTTAGTAGTTGAATGTCTGCTTTGGCTCAGGTTGTGAACCCGGGTCCTGGGATCAAGTCCTACATCAGGCTCCCTGCATGGAACCTGCTTCTCCATCTCCCTATGTCTCTGCCTCTCTCTCTGTGTCTCTCATGAATAAATAAATAAAATCTTAAGAAAAAGAATAACATTTTATAACACATGAAAATTATATGAAATTCAAATATGAGTATTCGTTCATAAGGTTGTATTAGAACTTGGTCACTTATCATTTTATGTAACATCTATGGTTGCTTTCATTCTACAATAGCTGTGTTGAGAAGTTACAACAGAGATTACATGGCCTACAAAGAGAAAAGATTTACCATTTGCTCCTTTACAGACAATGTTGTTAACCCCTAATCTACTAGATTATAAACTTCTAAGGTGGGGGGGGGGGGGGGCGCGGAGGGAAATCACTCAAGCACCCAGCCTTACAGGCATCTATTCTAGAGCTTTGAAAAATGTCTTTTGCTTTAACACCATTTTAAATTTTTTAGTATGCAAATGTGTGCCATGTGATTCCTGCTTCTATATGCTAATAAAATTGAAAGCACTAATTTCTTTATATTTCTGCAAAATTTGACACTTACTTAGTTTGATATTTAGCATATGAATTCTACAAAAGATCTCTTTTAACAGAAACTCCATGCTGTAATAAGAATTTATCATTCCCAAAAAGAGAGGTAATTTTGCAGTCTTTTAAAAAATATATAAAATAGATGTTCATGTTGAAATCTTGAAAATTACACTAATGTACCATTCAAACTTTAAATGTCAGTACATAAAACTATGTTAGTTTTCTAGCACAAAAATAAATTAAGGATTAAAAAGTTCTGATCCCTAGCATTGCTTCTCTTGGGGATAAATTCAGAACTAGTATAACATTAGTTTTTTAAAACTTCTATATTTAATATTTAACTTATTGGGACAAATAGAATTTTATAATAAGTTTTACAAAGTGAGACTATAGATAAAGTGAGAATATGGGTAAAGATGTAACCACTAAACATTCTTGGAGTAGATTTGGGGGGAAAAAAGAAGCAAAAAACTCCAAAAAACAAAAAACATAGAACTAAGTTTTTTTCCTTGATTGTAGGTGACAAATGAGCTAGAATCTTTGTAAGATAAAATGGTACTGAGCAGAAATCACTTACATTTCTCAGACACTTTACTAGCAAAATTGTTTTCTGTCTCTGACTTGTAATATCCTTCATTACTTGTATCTCTCTGTTTTGCTCAGGAGATTGTCTGGGTTGCCTGGAACTACCTGTTTAATCAATCAAGCAATCAATTCTGTAACATCGATGTCCTGTGAAGAAGAGCTTATTAGGAGTCCAGAGACCTCAGTATGAACCCCAGTAACCCTGGATCTGTTCTTCCAATTCCTTATCATCTATGATGAAGAAGGTGACTCCATGGTCTCTGCGAGTCTTCCATTTTAACAATCTTGGAGGCTAAATAATGTTAGATTTACTTTTGACACTTGTGATTTACAAATTATTCAGCAGATTTAGGTGAATTGCATTTTTAAAGCCATATATAGATTTGGTTTTTTTAATTTCTTATTTCTCAAATATTCTACATGCAATCTATTAGTGAAGTAACCCTATATTTAATAGGGCAGTATAGGATTTCAAAGTATTAAAAGAGCTATATAAATGTAAGTTATTACTATTAAATAAAATCACAATGTAAGACCTAGAAGAGTCTAGAATTCCCCTCCATGACTTTTTCATTTGACAGATGAGAAAACTGAATTAGGTTCAGGGAGATGAAGTGCTAGAGATTCAAGCTTTTCCATTACTCTATGTTGCCCCATTTATGGTTAGGAATTGCATCCCAAATCCTTGCAGTTCCAGCAATATTTACCTATATTGGCTTTTTCAATTATAACTTTTTCAGGCAGTAGTCTGTTTTCCCACACTCTTAACTTTCTTATTCCCATGGCTTGATTTCAACCTAGTCTGTGTTTCTGCAAAACACTGCCTTCTCTGTTTGGGCTTATCAAAAAGTGACATCTAAGTAGTGTATTTATATTTCATCCAAGCAAGAAGTATATAGCTGATTAGAATTTAGGGCTAATAATGTAAGATGAAGAAAAAAGAAACAAAGATAAAATAAGGGGAAAATCTTTGCCTTATTTGGACCATTTTGATGTCAGATTTTTCTTCAAAACTATGGTTTTGTATAAAGGGACATAAATTAATCTATCATATTATATCTTATTAACCAAAAAAAAAAAAAAAATCATCAACGGTAGTAAGATACTCCTGGCAAAAGTCCATTCATTCAGTCATTCAATAAATATTATGGACCCCTATAAATAGCAAGGCATTGTAAGAGATTCTGAAAAAAACAAACAGATTGAGTTCCTTCCTTCCTAGGAAGGTATTGGAGAAATAATAATAATGACTCACATTTATTGAGTTCTTACTATATCCCCTGTGTAAAGTGTCTTGCATGAATGATCTCTTTTGACTGATCTTTATGCAACATGTTATATCCTATTAGATTTTATTGTTGTTAAGTTTAACTGATATCCTGGATAAAGCTTCTAGGACAGTGTCTAGAGCATATTAGATTCTCACAAAATATTAATTACTTCCCTGATCCCCTTTTATTTTACAGAAAACATCACCATTTTCCCTCTAGAAAATATATAGTAGATTTCTGGCTGAATGAATAATACAACCAAAAGAACTAACTGATTATAAGAAAAACCTCCAAATCCAAGATGCAGCTCGAGCAGTGGAATGAAGTTTGGCAGAAATGGATGCTCATCTGAAGGAGACAAAGGCTGATACACACAAGAGATGGTTGGAAATAAGAGGTAAACATAGTTGCTGTACCATACAGAGTTGAGACAAGAAGAGGTCTGGGCTCTGCTTAGTCATGGAAAGACTCCTGCAATCGGGGGAGGCCCAGGTCCAAGGAACACAGTGAAGAAAGTGTGGGCAGAGGCGCAAATGACAGATTGGAGTCTGTTTCATGATGCCCCAGCCTAGAGCCTTTACAGCATGGCTTCCAGAACCACAAGAGACCAACACTTTCCACAGAGATGGGGAGGAAGTTGCTAGAACAAACACTATCCTGAAACTTGCCCCAAATCTGAACCTAATCAAACCCCAATGTTTTCCTGAGGTTAGAAAAAGCCTGGCTTAGCATTTTTAAAACAATATCTATTTGCCTTTTGTCTCCCATTTGCAGCCAGAAGTGGAAGTTCTAAAAACCCATTAAAAACTTTGGGTTTTATTTTGTATTTATTTCTTTACTATATGCATTGCCTAGCCAAAACCAGAAAATGCTGGAATGGCACAAGTTCTTTCTCCTGAGATATCTAGATCAAAGTCGTTTGGAACTGCCTTGGCTAAGCAACTGAATTTTTCCATTCTTATCCAAACCAATGCTTTAATCCCTCACAATTTACTCATATGCATCCACCTTCTCAAGTGTTCTGAGGCATTTCTTTCAGCACACATGTTGGCCTTCAAAGGGTAACAAGCAATTGTGTGCTGGCAAAAGCTATATTTTCAAGTTCATACCTCCCTACTATCATCTAACAAAGAGAACAAGAACTTCTGGCAATTTTGTCCACTCTAAGTTCTCTACAGAATGAAAATATAGGAAACACAATGCCAAAGACCCTCTTGCATAGAGATTTATTATTTTTGCAGTACATTTTACACTGCTAAATTATCCTCCCCTCTCATGTTGAGAAATCACTTTGACCAAGTAAAAATTTTAAGACAGTTAATGTTATTCAACCAGCAAATTTATCAGAAAACTGGTCTCATTTTTTTCTTAAGGTTTTAGAGCAGTATCTCTTGGGTGTCATCTAAATCTGCCCTCAGAAAAGTAACATTTTTGTTGGGTAACCAACAATGTACATTTATTGACCCATAGGTCACCTTAATTCTAAGTGACTTTTATCTATAGATGCATTATCTTTCAGGAAATTATTGAGAGTCTAAAATGTTAGATGTCACAATCTTAATCTTATCTTCATTAAAATTTTTTAGTTTATCTATGATAGATTTTTACTACGGAAATTCTTATCTTGATGTTTATACCCATGTGCTATAAGAGCAAACTAGAGTTTGTCTTACCAAAAAGTCAATTCTTGGGATGCCTGGGTGGCTCAGTGGGTTAAGCATCTAACACTTGATCACAACTCAGGTTTTGATCTCAGACACATATTGAGTTCAAGCCCATACTGGGCTCCACGCTGGGCATGGAGCCAGCTTAAAAAGAAGTCAATTCTAAGAGAACAATTCCATCTTTTCAATAAGGTGAAGAAACTTTATGATATTGTCCTACTCAAATCTGCTGAGAAAACATCATGGTAATGCCCATCCTTGCCTATAACCTATTTTAGCCTCAGTTCCTCTTTGGGTATGAATATTTCTTTAAAGATTTTATACAGGCTTGGCTATTCCAGTCTGTGTATGTGAAGCCATGTTCATTAGCACAATCTTTCTCTAATGCCAAATGGAAAACATATTTATGATCAGATAGATAGACTTCTAAGGTCAGCATCCCTGTCTCAATTTCTGACGTTTCCAAAATATACAAGTGATTCTTTAGTTTTATAAACCTCCACCTGCTTCTTCCTTTCATGTAATTTGCCTTTGTTCAGTTATTTTGTGCCACCCCTGGAGTGTTTTCAAATATATTTCAAACCCCCAAGCAACCCCATTTCAGCTGATTGACTTCGGAGAACTCTAATGCTGGCCAGGCACTTTGCTGCAACCCCATTTAGACTCAGCAGGAAGAGCAGATTTAAAAGGCAGATTACGTTTTTAGCTTTTTAAAAACTGCTTTATTAGAGAGGCTAAAAGCCACAGTGGTGGTAAGCTGAATTCTTTTGAAATACAAGCAACTTCAAGACATCTAAGGAGCAGTTCCTCGCCTGTGGAGCTCCTCCCTTTGGGTTTCAATGATGGCAGGGACCAGCTGATTTCAGGCATTTTTCTTAAGGGTTCTTGTAACTCCAACAACAAAATTCATAAATGTACCAAAGAGGTTTCATTTAAGGGTCGGAGGCCTTTGAAAAGCTGCTCATGGAGGTTCCCACCCCTGGACTTCTGGCAGGCCACTTTGTGTGAAAGGATTGGTTATCTACTGACCTCCATTAATTGTAGGGGTTGGCCAAGGGACAGTAGGTAGAGAACAATGGTGAGTATGAAAAAACTCCTTGGAGAAGAAGAGAGAAAACCTATAAGTCTGATTCCAAAGGCAGGCAGCTAGGACTCTAAATGGATAGACACAGAGATAGGTATGTAGGTAGGTGATAGATATAGATAGATAGATAGATAGATAGATAGATAGATAGATAGATAGATAGATAGATAAATAATAGATGTAGATACATAGGAAGATAATTGGAGGCCACAGTAGTGGCTATTGCTTCACCTGTCATCTTAAAACCAGTGCTACAGTGCGTCAATGCCTTCCCTTTCACTTATTTAAATTACACCAGAAGCTGCTTGTAAAGTGGTTGAAAGTCGATTAAAAGAAGTTGGGTGTAGTGAGATTTCTAGAATCAATGAAATTCTATATGGAAGGTTTGTTCAGAGGCTTGGACATGAAATGAATAAGACTGAGTTTCAAGAATGTTGATAGAGAAAGTGCACTAAGAAGCATAGGATCCTATTTAAAGGTAAAATACAGGCTTAAACAGAGGTCTAACTAATCAGAGAGGACAAATATTTGGCATCTGTGCTACCACCCACTCCCTCTGTGCCCAAATAGAACATTAACAGCTAATCCTAACTTTTATGCCAAGCCCAGACACAGCTTAGAATCCTTCTCAGCGGGCTGTTGCAATCTGGATTAAGCAGGGAATATTCCTAAAGATGTGTATGGATCAGATGTATATGGATCGGCTAATACAAATTTCCCTGGATGGGGCAAACAGGTAACAGAATTGAGTGATGCTGGCAGGATGGACTAGCGGAATGTCAAGTGCATGCCCCATCTGAACAGGGCAGCAGGTACTCAGCTTCAGACTTTGCCCCCACAGGAATCTGGGACTCATGCCACCAGATTTTTAGAGTAAATAGAAATCCAATTTTGACTTGGAATATCTTTATTTTTAAATGTTGGATCCAAAAGGAGGGGGAAAAATTAATGCCATGTGAGCCAAACCAAATACACATGCAGTAAAAAAAAGTAAATTAAAATACACCTGCAGGATAATGTAGTCTTCAGGCTTAGAAGAATTGGGAAGATTCCAATTTGCTCTTATCTTGCCTGAACTCCTTTACTATCATCCGCAGCTTAAAAACAGAAGAAAACCATCTCACCAGGGCTTCAAGAGGGCATGTGACAAATTGCAGAAAATTATAGCCAACGTTTTGTGGTTGCTGATCTCCCCTGGGTTACACGCTAGCAGAGTCCTGAAAAAATAGGCAAACTTCAAAGATCAAAGTTTCCACGGCTGCAGAGGGGACCTTTTAACCAGCTTGCTTTTGTCCAGATCCTCCCCCACCCCAACCCCTTTTTTGTCAATCACAAAGCAGTTGTCTCAAAGCTCAA